>NW_020449530.1:402965-626951 GCF_003343035.1 Apteryx rowi | reverse complement strand
TGAACTGCAAAGCTGTCCAGGGCTATAAAGCTGTAGGCTCTTTTTTTTTTTTTTTTTTTTTTGCTTCTGTGTGCCTAGGCAAGAATGGGTGCGGAGTGATTTTTGATTTCACACTTGTTAATTGCTCCGTGTTTCAGGAGCATGTGTCAGTTGTGTTTCACAGCGGGAGCCCTAATYATGACTGACTCCTTGTCACCGCTGTGCACTTTCAAATCTATTCTAGGTTAGTTGAAAAAGTCACACGTTATGACAGTAAGAAGCACTCAGAAAGAAGCCTGTCTTTATGACAGAGGTGAAGAAGAATTGCACCAAGGCTGCGTGTATTGAGAGAATAATAGACCACACAAATCTGTATTCATCTGCACATTACTTCGTACATAATGGGACTTTCATCTGGCTCAAGTAATATAGGGCAAATCATTTCACAAGGATGATATGTCCTTGTACTGTTTCTCCAGTGAATTCAATACAAATAGGTCTTCCATTAACATCAGTCATACATGTCTTTTTTTCCCCCTTTTTCGTAGATACAAACAGGAAAAACTGTCCAACATTTCTTCAGCCTCTGTTTTTGCTGTGGCCAATAATAAGACATTCCTGCTCTTCAAGAGTGTTTGGCTCTCGTCTTTCCTATTTATGCAGACTTTTTGCACTTGTGTGTACCTTTATAAGGACATTGAACAGTGTTTTTCTCTTGTTGTCTTCTCTGTATGCAAAGTGCGAGAACTGAATCAAGAGCTTACAGGGTTACCAAGAGGAGAAAGAATAGCTCCAAACAGATGATATTTTATTCATACACATGTGAATATTTAAGGCAACTATGAGTGTGCACTCTCTCACACACATACTGGATGTATTTGCAACTGCAGGAAAAACAGAGCACAGGCAATTCAGTTACCATAGATTAATAAATTGTTGTGTATCAGCTGAGCTATAGTATCTGATTGTGTTTATGGCCCAAACTTTGGGGGTAACTTAAGCCAGCCAGTTTTACCTGGTGTTTAAAATAAACTAAGAGCATGCACCCAGTCTGTTATTGCTGATGATTTATTAAAATATGGAGAAGCTGCTGCTTGCAAATGACTTTCTATGCTGTGAGATGGAGGGAATTTAGGGTACTGTTGGGGTTATGAGCTTCTCTGAAGTCAGAGGGTCTGACGGAAAACACAAGGAGACTACTGAGCCATAAGTTTCTTCTGCRTGCCTCAGCACTCTTGGTGTAACTTCAGAAACATGCCTGGTGCTGCAATACTTAATATAACCTATTGTCGTTAAGCCAGAAAACAAAACCACCTACTCGGTTCTCTGCTACTTGAAATTTCTACAGGGCGACAGGAGACAGCTTGGTCAGAAGCCTATTTCTGTCCATTGACTGTCCTGGCACCTAAGTTAGGCTGCTAAAATTACAGCGGGAATAAACCTGAGCTGGGGGACAAGAAACAAAAATGTAGTCCGATTAAAAGGAAACATTTCATTGCTGCATAGGCATAGTGGAGCAGAAGTGGGGGAAAAACTGAGAGAAAGATATCAGTAAGGATCTGGTGGGGAAAAAGTTAAGAATTAAAAATTTTAAAAGCCATTAAATAAATAAGAGAAACTATTCATTTGGCTTGGTTACCAAGCAGCTCCCATTGCCACTGGGACTGAGCACTGCCAGCATCTTTCTGATGGGTAGGGTATGTGTGTACGTGTACACAGAGGACCATGCTTTGCACGTGGAGAGACCTAAAGGTGCACACTTCACTATTTTTCCAAAAATATCTTGATGCCTAAGTCTGAATTTTTTACAGATCTTGTAGGTACTTATCTGCATCAGAAGGCACCCAGATACGCTTACAAAGCTGATATTAGTGACTTTTCATGGCCATGTATGTAGAAGAACAAGAACCTGAATTTTGGTATTCCGAAGTACAGGCAGATATGCTCACAGGAGGGTCATGAAAAAATGTCCTGGTTCAAAGTAAGAGTCGGGGAGGAGCTGAGGCAATATATTTATGGCTTGAATGYTGAGTCTAGAAATTCATCACATAAGAGAGATCTGTATATTTGCATTACGGTTATTGAGAAATGACCATACTGAGAGTGACAAATGGCAGCCAGCCAACAAGACTAATACATTTTTTCACCTGGATTAGTGTAATGCAAAATGACCAGTGATTATGTATAGAAGCACCACCTGCTGTGAATTAAAGAAATGTCAAAAAATTCCATGTAATCATCTCCATCCATGCCTTTCACTGCAGATGAGCAAATGTCACACAAATAGCACATAAAATATAAGAAGCAAAGAGCGACACAGAGCAACACATCCAGTAGATAACTAGAAAAGAAAATCATTATTGCTTTTAAATTATGCATATTTTTCTATGTTACTATAATATTTTATATTGTATTGTGCAGTAATCTGAAAGCTTTTTACATTGTCAATGAGTTAATGCCTATGAAATAAAGRTCAGTAGGTATTTACTGTGAGGGACTTCTGGGAAAGGTTATGTGACTTGTTTAAGGTCATGCTGTTTGTAAAATCATCCTAGTCARAAGAGACATATATAAATAAATATATAAATATTTTCTATATATAATATAGAAAGCATTAGCATCCTGAGTTAAAATCAGCCAGCAGTTTTTAAAATTTATATATTTTGTTTTATAAGGCGTTCTATTTTAGTGAACAGATTTCCCATTGAACATTTCCACACGTCCTTTCTCAGTTGCCTTTCATCTCTGATTGTATTAAGCCTTATCTTGCCTGGCTAGCCATTGTCATGTCTAGAGAAAAGCTCAGTCAGGTATTAAAAGAGAAATGTATAAAAGAAAGGAAATGACCAAAGTTTAATTCTCTAAATTCCACCTTCAAAGGATTTGTATCTGCCAAACCATGCAGAAATTAATCCATATGCTCTCCGCACTGTTACTGCATAGCTACCTCAGCCTAAGATATCACACCAGTGAATATGTTTATAAATGTTTGCCTGCATCCCTTTTGGTCACTGGGTAAATTCCAAGTGTAAAAAACATCTGACAATAACAAGGAATAATAATTTGCATGAAGAGAATACAGAACGTGCAGAATAGGGTTCTTAGCATCACTAATGAGCCAGTCCTTATACTACCTTGTGGATGACTTTTTAGCAACCTCACTTCATAAAAGACAAAACAAAATTAGAAGAAAGTTTCAGGGGTTTATCACTCTTTGACAGTGCAGGAAGAGAGACCTTRATCCCCTGATTGATTCTTGCACACGGGGCCCTCCTTTGTCACATAGGCAAAGGATTTATGAACATGCTTGCATCTTTTGCTGAATACAAACTTTTGTACACTTAAAGTTATTTGCCTTGCTCAATCAGGGCCATCATGTCTTTTTCTGCTGTTGCAAAAGAAAACAGCTAAACAAAATTAAAACCTTTTAGCATCAATTGAGACACAAAAGATTAACAGCCATAATACATAAAAATGGCAATACAAATATAAATTGCAGCTGCAATTACACCATACGCAGGATGCGTCTGGTCTCATCTGGCTTTTGATATCGACAAGGAAGGTTTCCAGATAGAGAAAAGCAGCGGCAGAAGGCAGTTTGTTTAATCGTAAGTGGATAAATCAACTTCTAGAGAGCCATCTCTCCCTACAGAGGGAGGCTAGAGCGCTAGATTAAACTGGACGCCCAATTTTTAGGTTGATAAAATTGAGCCTGATGAATCCTACAACAAATACAGAAGTCTCAGCATAAAAGTTCTGACAAACATATCATTAAGGTCTCCTCACTTTGAAGATAACAGGAAACTCAGTGCTTGAATTATACAGATAGGCGTGTGGAATATTTAAACAAGTTCATGTGATAGCACATAACTGGATCTCGATATATTAAGGATTAAATTGGTGGTTGTATATTAGAAGTAGAAGGAATTATTATTTTCCTGATCTAGCACATGACTGCAGATTTTTTCTTTGCAAGTTGAAACCCTTTACCTCAATTGCATTTGCTATTAACTTGTTAGGAAAGGACACTGTAGCAGAATTAAATCTTTCCTGAAAGCTGTTTGATGCTCAGTAACCTGCATTGTCACCACTCTGATACGTAACCCCAGTCATTCTCCCCCACAGTCCCTTCCTCTGAGTAGGTGGAACAGCATGTGCTACGTCAGAGAGAGCTTTACCCGGTGGCCTCCCATGCAGCCAGGAGTCCCTACTCTGTGGCCACAGCTGTTTGGATTAGCTCCTCAGTCAGTGCCTTCAAGTTAGCCTGTGGCAGCTGTGCTAGATCCCTGATGCATGAAGGCCAAATAAACCCTGTTGGAGTTATTTCTGTGGGGGAAGGTAGTGTGTGTTTATGCAGCATGGGCAGGTTTGGTGTTTTCCTGGCTACTAAGCAGCATGCTACCAGCAGTGGTGGAATGCAGAGCTCTTCAGTGGATAAGAATTTATCAAATGAGTACAAATGGCTGAGCTGAGCCTAAAGCTGCACTAGAAATGAATTTAAAATGAGGGTGTAGCAGCAACTGGAACGTGCTGTGTAGATTTACAATTGATCCTGTGTGATACAGAGAATTTTGGAGCTCATCTCTTGTTAGTAATCAGGGAAATGGCACTGGGTGCTTGTCTTGCTTTGAGCACAGATTGGGGAAAAGCAAAAGAAAACTGTACAGCAAATGCTTCAGCAAAATACAATATTTAACCACAGGAACTATGTATAAATAACGTGAAAAATCTGAGCAGGTGCTCTCAGATTAACTCTTGCCAATTTAGAGAACATATGAGTACAACAGTGCAATCAAAGGGCAGACTATCAGGTTCCACTTGGATTTGAAAACAAAATAAACCCATGTTTGAACCTGAATAAACTGTCTTTTAAGGGAGGGAGCTCACACCACAATTATGGCTATGGGCAGAAAGATAGTAAGTATTAGAGTGCAAAATAGGAAGACAGGTGATCTGGGTTTAGGTTTTTCTTCCTGACTATGCCATTGCTTTTGTGACCTTTGAAAACATTATCTTGCTGGGTTTTTAGATGAGGACAAAATTTACCCAATATCTGCTTCAGAATTCCTTGTGTCCCTTCTGATGACATAGGAAGAGAATGAGCGCATGCTTCCCACTGCGAATGAGGAAGAGTGGAGTTCAGCTGCATAACTGTGGCTGGATAATTGACATTGCTTAATGTATTTAACCTAAACCAGGAGCTGCTGTTCCCAGCCTACACGGCAGTGTAAACAGTTTTATAGATTTATCATGCCGTATCAATGCTATACAAGGTTAATAAGAGAGCCTGCAGTGTCAGTGAAGTTAGCTCTCCTATATTAGAATAAAGTGCAGTGCCAGAAGAATTGATTTAAAACAGAAAATGTTTCTATTTCTGTAAATGCCTTGTTATTTCAAATTTCCAAATCTCTCTGGAAGTCTCAGAACATATTTGAAACGGTGAAGTTTTAAAAAATCTTTAAGAGCAGCTTAGTTCCTAATTCCCATTAAAGTCACTTGACATTAAGGAACAAGGAGTTAGACTCTTGGAGCAGCCTGTGGGGAGCCTACCTGTAAGTTTATTCATCTGAGTCTAGTCTTTCATTATAGACTAACATGGGGTGGAGGTGGGGGGTGGGACAGGAAGTCTTGTTCTTTTCCACTATTTCCAACTGAGTTGCTTTGTGTTTTCAAATGAATTATATAACCACTTTGGTCTCCAGTTTTTCGGAAAAAAGAAGGCTATAACTGCCTCCCAGATGTGCTCTTTGTAGGTGTTGCAAATAACAAAGCATTACATTCTGTCTTTAAGTAGTAGTTCACTTGTGCACACACAAAGGAGATGTATGTGTATATATATGTGTGTGTGTATATATATATATACACACATATATATGCCCAATTAGTTCAAAATGAAAACATTTCACTTTTATAGTATCCATAAGAGTGCACTTGCTCTCTACCCCTCCCTCATGCTCTCTACCAGAGAATAAGATAAAATGCAGCTGGCATCAGTTGATGGAGCACTTCGTGGTCAGAGTTTTCTCATGGTGTAACATCAGTCTTCAAATTCTGTTGAACATCAGGAATTTTCTGTGTGACTTTCTAATCTCACATTTCAACATCAGTAGCTGTTCTGAAGCTTATATTCCAGACTGTGGTCATTTGAATGGGTGAATCCACTGTTTTTCAATCTGAAGGACTGAACAGCAGAGATTAATATGTCCTTCATCACCTAAAAAACACATCTCCTCCARTATTCCTTTTCATCTCCTGTAGGGCACTTTGAAATGTAGGACACCCCTGAAAGACCATTTGATGACATGGAAAGAAAGATTTCTTTCTAGTAGTCCAAGCTTTTCAAAATCCGCCTATAAATTAATTTCTCACTCACTCTGTATTCTCCTTCAGCAATTTCCCAAGGTAACCTATTCCTTGAATTCTGTGAATGAGAGGAACTGAAGTAGTTGGATATGTGTGGGCCTATAATGGTGTACTGTGAAAGGACTTAATCTCAAATGATAGGGAATATGTACATCCTTAGGGTAATGTATATGTGGATCATGCCTCTCAATAAACTCCAGTTCCTAGGAACTGGAGAGATTACTTCTCTCTTCTCCTTTCTGCATTGAGGTGCCTACTCCTTCTTTTCAGAACTTAACAGAAAAGCCACCTAACATGACTTCTTCATCTTCTGATCTGGCCTAAGCAAAACTCTGATCATTTTACATTTCGGCGAGTGGAAATTTGCTTTAACTGATCCCCCAAAAGACTGAGGGAAAAAGTGTTGACTGGAGAACTGCACGACAGAGGTCAATTGGACAGAGTCAAGGGAATTGATGAGGCGATATGTTTCCTTTGCCCTTTCTTATTTTCTATTATTCACATACAGGCTCAAGAGGGAAGAGGCATTTTAATTAAAGCTCATGGTTCATCTGGCATGCTTACATGTTTGGATCTGTTCACAAGGGAAGGCTAAACTTTAATTGCAGAAGCTCCATAAATGTCTGAATGGATGTACGAGTGTGTTATTGGTTGGGTAAGGGGACCAAATTCATTTTTTCTTTCAGGATAATTGCCCTTTTTGACTAAATTTTAGTTTTAGAGAGAAGCTAAAAGTCTAGAGTAGAGAGAGACCAAACTATAATATCTGCCTGAATGTGAATTCCTGTCAAATTTCAGGTCTATGTGTGTAGTCAGGACCTAGACTAGGGAGGGGTGCCATCTGTGAAGTTCTAGCCTAGTTTTAAACTTTGTCGACATCAGGGGTCCCTGGATCACTGGGCTTAGGTTTTGCCCTCTCCAGTTTGCRGTAGAAAGATGGGATAGAAATAAATATTTAACTACAACTTATTAAATATTTGATATTTTTACAAAGTGTTACATAAAACAGTATTAGCCTTAATGAATGCAAACATTGCTTTTTCACATACTTAGCATTTTGGCATTTACTTAATGCTATAGCAATAGCAGTCGATAGTGTCAAGAAAGATTTCCTTACAGTGGTTCTAAAGTAGATTATTAATTTCAGAATGGTAGCAAAACAGGATGGACTGTATGTATAATATTGACATTTGCTTTAAAAAGGCCCTTGTATTCTGCACTGGTGTACTCAGAAGGGAAAAGCATACTTTTCCTTTAAAGCTGTCTCCTAGAACAAAGGAATGGTGAAGTTCATTTATAAAATATGACTAGTAGATTGTTATTACTGGCTTTTTAAGGCTGAGGATAGAAGCAGTGCTGAGGACACTATTCGTAGAGCAGAATGCCAGAAATGCTTTGTTAACCTGAATCAGATATCATAAATTATTGAGAACTGCTACTTTTGCTGTCTTTTCACTCCTTAAAATATTCTTTTTTGCATGAAAAATCTTGACAATAAGGGTTTCCATTTTTCCCGTGGAGTATTTAGTCTAAAGAGTGTGTATTAAGGGGAGTTCTCTGCACAGCCTGTGGAAAACAGTAGATAAGAACAAAAGTCCCAGGGTTAAATTGCCTTATTTTTACTAACTCTTATCCTAACATTTCCATTAACATTCTTGAAGACCATTTCAAACAATCTTTTCCTCTTACAGTTGACACTCCTCAAATCTGTGTCTGCCCCAGAATTCACTGGACCTTAACAAAGCTTAGCATTCTTGCCCAAATTCTGTAAGGGTGACTTTGCCTTTTTCTTTAAAACTATGGCATCTAATAATGACAGCTAACAATTTCAAAGAAGCCTCAATGTGGTGTAATTTCCRCATTTCCTATCTGTGCTCAGAGAGGATCCTTCCCAGGTCATGGCTGGGGGAACTGCTTGCATCTTTGTGTGAAACTGTATTGATTCCAGTCATATGCAGCATTCTTACTGAGAGCCTTTGAAACAAGAATAAGGAGACTGGATGTGGAGCATAGACAGTGTAAGGTTTGATATCACACAATTTTGCAGAAAATACAAATTTTGTCCTGCTTTACCCTGTGAAGAGCGTAGACAGGGAGATGTGAAAGTGAAAAAGGTATGGTATTAGGCTGAGCCAGTTAAATGGTACAGTTAGATATTACAGTGCTGACAGAAGCAAGGTGGGAACCTGAAAGGTCATCTAAAGTAAAGACAGTCATCTAAAAAGTCATCTAAAGTATTATTTCATACTTCAAAATACAAGTAAATTGTTTGAAATCGGAGCCTGTTCTGGACAACGACTCCACATTGCAACAGAAGAGAGTTTCAGGGAGCCCTCTTTTTTTTCTAGCCATAAAAGATCAGAACATGACTGGGATCCTCCCAGACCAGGGTATTCTCTAGCCTGCAGAGACAGTCAAATTTTACCAAATAAAGTACATGACTAGACCAGTTTATAAACAGATCAGATTTTAGCTTTTGACTCTCTCTTGGTTCCCTTCCCAGTAACTGAAATGAAACAATAACTTGGTTAGTGCATAGTGGAAGTATTGGGTATAAAAGACTTCAGTTTCTCAATAAAATGAATGTTTGCCAATTCCATTGTAAGTGCTATTCAGTATCATTTGTCATCATCACAGGGAAATGGCATTTATGCACCATACATTAGGAAGTTGGTGCAAAAATAATATAACGTGACTTTTACATATGTTTTGCAATGCTATTTATTTTATGAAATTTCTTATGCACTGCCTGAGGAGGTACCCCTGCAAGACTATAGCAGAGGACAGAAATCCTGAAATTCCAATCCTGATTCCAGTCCTACCCTTGTTATGAGGGTTGGACTCAACATACCTAGCTTCAGATGACTGAAGAAATTTTGCCGAGCTAGGAGCACAGACTCTTTGGCTGTTCATTGCACTTTCAAAAGTAATTCAGATCCGAGATGAATCCACAGGTAGCTCTGTCTGAAAAGGTCATCTTGGCTCTCAGTCTCGTTTAAGTACCTCAAATTAGGTAAGATGAATCTAGGCTAGAATGAGTCATCATGTGACTTAGAAGAAAATTAGCCTCATTGGCCATTGGGACAAAATATATCTGGATATAGCAGAGTCGCTCACAAAAATAGCCAGTAATTTAGCCAGCAGGTCTGCATATAGTGCGAGTGTTATCTTGTAATACTTGCATTGATGTTATTTTTGACGAGCATTATACAGTGGATGATCTTAATGGTACCTTTGGCCTAAGAAGTTGATGCTTGTAGCTTCAAAATTGACTACTGATTTGAGATTTCAGATGCCTGCTTTGGAAACTATGTGATACTTGGGAACAACTCTATGTGAGCGGACAGGAGTTAGATTTGTTCAGAGCTTTAGTTCCACTTGTCTGGTGGAAGGTAACATGATGCAGTTACCGGTACCTGAAGTCCAGTTTTTCAGAGCTGATGAGCATCCACTGCTGCTCCTGAAGTCAATAGAACATTTAGCTACTTGCACTTTCGATAATCAGGTTGAGGCCCTATATGTTGCAGAGTGAGCTATTCAAAAACTCAACTACAGAAAATTAGTAGCTGTTTTGAAACTGATCTCTTCCTCGTGTAAAACCCATACTATTACAAGGAAACAAACTGAGGATATAGACTTCTGAAAAAGAGAACTCTGAGCTCTGCATTTCTTTCCTATTACCGTTTGATTATTGTTTTTTTGACATCACATATTTTCTTGCCTCCCCCTCCTTTTTATTTTAATTGGGACCTTGTTATCGGCTGGAAATTCCACTGGCATGACTCATCCCTGCACTGAAAATGACTGAACAGGCATCACATTGTGGGATTTACTCCCCCTGCTTTTTTTTCTAAGTGCTTTAGTGTGGCACGAGCTTGTAATAATAAACTAGGAAGGAAGTTGGAGCCAATCATTTGGTTCTGAATGCACAAACTCTGCCAAATTTCCCCACAGGCATGAAACAGCCGCTCAGGCTGTGACACCAGCAAATTAAATCCTGGAGGTAGCTGACCAGAAGTAATGAAATGTGTATTTACCGTACTGATGCTGTCAGTCCTAAGACACACTGGCTTTACAATCTAGTTAAGTGGGGCATGTTTGTCACTTCCAGTGGTGCTTAGAAAAAATACTGGGTTTGTCCTAGCCTTCTTCCCAAAATCTCAAGCCCAGTGCTGGCTGATAAGCATCACCTCATATAGTGTGAAAAAGAGGATGCATGGAATGGTCTGTTCTTTAAAACACTGCCAAGGTGAAATACATATCCCCAAGGGAGATAAATGATCTAGTCCTATGACATGATGAATAAAAGGCTTGACAATCAATCCTTTTGTCACTTCATTTTACAAGCCAAACCTTTGTGCTAAAATGGAAAGATAGAAATTATTTCAAGAGACAACAGATGCCTCACAAAAACCATGTGTCCTATGCATGCAGCAGCTTAAAAGCCTAGGCATACAGGTGTGTGGGAGAGGACCATGTAATCATATCAGAATAGATATCATTCAAAGGAGATGTGCATTGTGCAGGTGGGTGCAGGTGTGGGATGGATGAGCCACACAACTAATAATGAGATGCCACTCAAGAAATGCATGTGCATCATACATGCAGTGGTTTAAAAGCATCTGGGCACTGGCACATGAAGGAGGGAGGCTACCATTTTACATACTTAGGTGATAACTTAGAGTTATTTTCCCCCATCAGGTCTCATCCTAGGTAACAACAGCAGATGTATGTGATGTTTCTATGTATTTAGCTAGTACCAACATATTATGCTAATTGTCTGAGAACTGTTGCAGCAGATTAGCAGATCATCTGCTGACTAGTACTTACTATGAACTCCAGAAAACATTGTGAGGGGGGAAAATAAGAGTATACAGTCTTTGATGTGCTGAATACAATACCCATGGAAGAATCAAAGAATAAAATCACACCCCATATGAGCAGTCTGAAAGCACCTAATTATATCCTAGGAATGTCTGTAACTCTGCAATTATATGCTTAATTTCCAGCTGTACTTGATTAACATCACAAATGATTTATAATACCACCAAACACACAGAACTTGCTTTGAACTGTGTTTGTTGGCACGTATAAATTTGTTGGGCTCTTTTGTGTGCTTCTTCGTAGCAAGGTAGGCAAATGGGGTTAGTATCACACAGTTCAGCAGCAGAGCTGAGAGAAGACTAGAATAGTTTTAGAGATAACACAGTTAACTTTGTTCTAGTGAAACATTTAAATGCAAGTCTATGGAAGGTCGAAACCCACTGATGTCTGTGGGATTACACATGTACTTCAAGGTTATTATGTTGTAACAACCTTGCTGAATCAGGGCTGTCTTTCCTTGCTTGGTCCTGGAAGAAAACCTTGCTTTCTGTGACTGAGTAGCACGCGTGCCTCTGAAAGCAAGTCTGTGGATGCACCCTTACCTCTGTTTTCCCATGTCAGGAGAGCTGAAGTAGAAATAGTTCCAAATTTTGTTAGTGAGAGGAGAATGGGGAGGAAGAAGGATAACAGGACTCAATTTTTTTTGAGCAGCTCTAAATATAATACTCCGTTAAAGGTTTGAATCTTTTGGCCTGTCATACTGTGTGGATCCAAATGCTGCATCAGGATTTAAGGCAAAATACAAACACTTGAAATGTGGTATTTTGATCTACTCAAAGGGTAAGCATGTTGAATTTAATTGGTATTAAGGTAAACACATGTAAGCTTTTGCATAACTGTGATCTTATATTGTAAACCTTTTTGAGCAATTGCTGTGCCATCTGTGAAATATTACCAAAACCTTCACAATAAAATATTCATCCATTGATAAATATTCATCCATTGATAACTCTGGCTGGTATCATTTTAGCAACTCTAAGTCATTTTTTTAGAGACTAATCAAAGCGTGCCTCAAATCAACAGCCGAAGCTGAATTCCCTCTATTTTTGATCTTAGGTTTGAGGTATTTAGATTTGGGGGTCCTACTTGGTCTGGACTTACTATGCACTAGCTACCTTGTTCTCATGTTGAGTCAGAACAGTGGTTTTGCTTTGGTCCCTTCTTCTGAAGCCTAGTATTTCAGTATCTCTGGTGGCAGACATCACTGCATCAATTAAACTTAGGGAATATTTTCAAACTTTTATAACTATGAGTGACTCCTGAAGTGGGTTATAGGGCTAAATATTAGGTGTCCTGAGTGGACAGTCCAGGAGTCTTGCTTTATGGTGTCACTTATGAGTTCTGCACTCTGCATCATCTAGCCAGCTCTTGATGTTTTATCATCAGTATTAAAATGTTTACATGTTTTTACCATAGAATCTCAGTTTCTGGAGTCATTTCATTTTAAGGTAATTTCAGGTTTCATTAAATAACAAAATCAGTCTCTGATTCTAATGACAGCTGTGGAAATTTAGAGAATATGACCCTACATACACTGTGAAATCTCAAAGCCCAATAATAAAGGTGTGAACATATGTAAAGGCAAATGATTGTTGTTTAAAACCTCYCAGTTTTAAACCTGACTTTGTTTTTGAATGCCAGGAGTTGGCAATAATGTATGTGTGAATCCCAAATAGGAAACCCTGCTTCTGGAGCATTATTTTGCATTATTTTTATGGTAGAATCCCCACTAGACAAAGCTGCAGGAAGACAGGAGGTAGCCAAGCTGCTAGAATTAATCTCTGAAGGAAGTGTCCAGCTCTTTGGTATGGGAACAACTTGACTGGATGAATATACCACAAACTAGCCATGGCTGCACACCCTGCCTTCCAGTAGGGCTCTCAGCCTGTGAAGTATGAAGGAGAAAGAGGGTACTGTGGAGTTGGGAATAGAAAATATTGTATATCATGGTTTTCCCTGGGGGTAAAAAAATTTCTAAGCATCAGTGTGGCCTCATAAACAGAAAAGGCAGTGGTTGATGTAAGCTTGAACTTTTCCTTCTCATTAATTACCATGAATCTGTTTTGAAATTCCTGTAGAGAACAAGTGCTTCTTGCTGACAGCTGGTTTGCAATTAATAAAAAGGAAAGTGTTTTCAGCTGGCAATGACTTACCATGCTTATGATATATGAAAACAAGGTTAAATTGCTTCATTTTCTCTCTACTAATAATAAAAGAAATATTGAAAATGCAATGATGTAGCTTAGGAAATGTAAAGTGCCAACCAAAGCCTTGGACATAGTGCCTAATCCTAAGAGCTGCTGATCACCTGACACTTGCTGGAACAGGCATATTTGGAAATGCTTAGTCAGTGCCAAAAATTATTCTTCAGCTGCAGCCTCTTAGAAGGTACTGGGTTCAAGAATATATGATCCTGTGTCTGCAAGGCAATGGAGGCTTGATTTAGTTAGCTTTCTTTTTTTGTATTTAATGACTTACTATTACACTTTGTGGTTTTACTGGAAATCCTTTTGCCACTGATACTGTTTTTTCACCTCGTTCTTCTGCTCTTCTCCACCCCTCGTCAGGAAACCATGGTGGAGGCTTTGTTCCTTGGTTTATAAAAGATGGTGTGGCCAGAGCATCAGAAAGCACATAGTAGGAACCAGGCAGAGGGAATGGCCTAATAGTCAGATGCCCATGGACTTCAGCTGACTGTGATTTTTATTCTAAAGAAATTGCTAGGATTTGATGTTAGCTCCCTTGTGGAATATGAGATGTAACTTTATCGCAAAGGTAACATGAGCATCCTATGAGTATCAAAGGAAATGGGCAAAAAGTAAATAATGGATTTTACTTCAGTAAAATCTTTTTATTCTTGCTTTGTAGAATGCAGAACCTTTTCAAGTTACTGTCCGAGAAGACAATTGTATCATTGTCTCCCTGGAAGCATCTGATGTGGTGAGCTCATCCTCTGTATATGTTGTGAAGATAGCTGGAGAATCCAAGAACTACTTTTTCCAGTTCGAAGAATTCAATAGCACTTTACCTGCCCCTGTGGTTTTTAATGCCAAATACCATGGCCTATATTACATAGTAACTCTGTTGGTAGTGAACTCAAATATGGTTTCCAAGTCAGCAAGATCAATCACTGTGTTAACCAGTAAGTAACACCTTATTCTTTTTTTCTTCTGTTTCTTCTCTTTGTGTGTGGAATWTTTTTTCTCAGAAGTTCTCCTAGTGGAGAAGTTTTGTTTTTTGTCTTTTTTTTTTTAATAGGTCCTCCTTGTGTGTAGATTGAATTCCTGTGCGAGAACAGTAGGGAAGATGTACTAAGAAGGTTTATAAGTGTAAATTTGCAAGGTCTGGGCAAGAGGAAGGGGGCAAGTAGGTTTCCTTTGGGTGACTCTTCCTAAATGCAAACTGGAGAGGTTTATTGCACTGGAATAGGAGGGATGGATGAACCTCTTCTCCAGATGTTCATCCTAAACACTGTGAACCAGAGGTTCCCAAAATCTAGTAAAAGGCTCAAAAAGTATTGATTGACATTTCAGTGTAAGCATTCTTGTTACGTGTTGAGGTACATTCTGTTTTAGATGTCATAACAATGTTCTTTGTTTGCTAATACGTTGAAGTAATATGGAAAGCAGACAGTAGTCACCAAGACCATGTGTTTCTGGCAGTACAGCTGAAGATTTTTGTGACAGAGTAGTCTGTCTCTTACTACCTCCAGGTGCTTTGATCCTGGGGGAGAGGTGTGATTTCGCTTACTCTGTCATCATGAGAAGCACCACAGATTCCTGTTGGATTTCTAGTTCTGCTGTTGTTCCAGCACTGCTTATGCATGCCAAACTGAAAACAATTTATAGAGAATAAAATGATTTTTTCATCTGAAAGACAGATTCAAAAGAAACAAGACAAACAAAAAATAATTCAAGAGGGGTAAAATCAATTCCCAGATCTTGTTCTGTTATAAACCTAGGCTTAATCTAATTCACAATCAGGTTTCTGTGGTGAATCATTGCCATATACACACATGCACACCCTTTTTCAACAGGACGTTGATTAATAACTCCTCTAACCAAATGTAAAGGTCCTGGAGGGAACTTTTTGATAATGGGTATATTTTTTGGTCAAATGGCACCTTGGAGTCTATGGACAGTTGTATTTGTCTTGCAGATAGGAAATGGCTATGATTTTGTGTACTTAAATTATTCTATGAACAAATATCATCCACTGTAATAAGAGTCTTAAGGAATATTACAATAGGCTTATTCGTTACCGAGTGAAGTGCTTGCAACTTAGGAGATACCAGATTTTTGCATCATCCATGCAAATCTTCCCTTGTGTGTTCAGGCTGTGCACCAACAAGGACAACCAAGATGAGTGCCAGTGAAAAAATATCATGTGACTGAGTAATGGCAGTCTGTCATTAGACATATGTATAAGAACGTATATGTGCAGTGGGCAACTTAAGACTTCATAGGCAGCCTAAATTTCCTTTTCTTTGACTACTTTAACCCCACAGCTGATGTAATAATTCTAATCTAATTTCCTATTTTATGGAGGGGGGGAAGGGGGTTGTTTAAAGAAAATAGTGGAAGCATCAGCTGTCACATACAACTGAATGAATGCCTCATCATGCATTTTCAGCAGCTTTTGAATCCTGTCCTGGTGATTGTGCAGCAGGGCTCTTTATAATTTGATTTCCAGAACTCACTAGGGTCACTGCAGCAGTGGAAGGTATGATCCAGGATGACAGATGGACCACAGAGCTCCTGTTCAGGCAATCACTGAAGGAAGAAAGGAACCAGTGTCACCCAGCCCATCAAAGCCAGCCCCAGACGTCCCATTTCCAGCTCTGGGGGGTTTCCTTAAGGTGTTCCCAAAAGAGTGTGAAGCTGTGGCTCCAAGGAGCATAGCCCATAATGCTCTCACTCCTCCAAGTAAGACTTAACTGTGTCCAAAACCAGGCTGTGCACTGCATTTCAGATAGGAAATGAGCCTGCTTCTTTTCACCACCTGTCTCATGTGAGTGCTCTGGCAGCTTTTCAGGGTTTGCTGCTGTGGCCTCTGCTGCTTACCCAGACCTTGGAAAGATCTTAGCAGTTGGCCAGTGCTGCTTGAAGAACTCATATAAGAAAAAAGAAATAGTGAATTTCATACCTTATGCCTCAACAGAAAGACAATCGGTTTTATGGAAAAGAAAAAGCGTTTCTGTATGTAGCATTGAAGGTATGCTGTCCTAAGTATTAAAGATATGCAGTAAATTCTGAGCTTCTTAAGGTAAAAGGCCCAATAATCCTTCCTAATATTTTCTTTTAGGCAAAGTAATGAGTGCTAGCTCTCCTGTAGCAAGCTTGGCTACTAACATAGTTCATTTTTGAGTAGAAGGGTGTAGGAATGAAAGTAAATTTGGAATAAAAAGACAGTGTAGCAGGCTGGGCTTTTTAATGATATTTCAATATGATGCTTTTGAGAAGAATCCTTCAAACTGATGTATTGACCCCTGGTTTCTACTGCAAAACTGCATCAGATGATATTTGGTTTCCATGTTTTTTCTTTTTTTCTATTATTGCTGTGGTCCACTTGCCTGTTCCACATGATTTTTCTGACTATTAAATAACTTGAATGTTGGCAGATAATACAGTATTTAGGGTAGATTCGTATTTTTCTTCATGCCATGTGCTCTTTCTGCCTGTTAAACATCATTAGTTTATTTTGACCATGCAAAAACATATAACTGTCTCATTTCTTCTGTCTCTATCTTACTCATGGAAAAAATGACACATTGCAACTAACATCCAGGACTAAATTAATTCCTGTTATAATTTCATTGGTATCAGGAGAGCTTTACCAGTTATAGATTGGCCCCATTCATTAGGCTGCCACAAGATAAATCAAGCAAAATAGCCAGTGATGCCAATGTGGTTTTTCCCAAAGCTATACTTTACATTTTACAGTACTTTTCTGGGATCTCCTGACATCTGCAAGGGAGCCAGGGCAGGGAGATGGAGTCTTTCAGCTTGGGCATATGTTAGAGATCTCAGGGTCAGGAATAACAGCGTGTATCCAAATTATGCACATCAAAATGAGAGCAAGGTGCCTCAAAGAGATTGTCTACTCAGAAATTCAGTAAGAGTCATGGAAGAAATCTGCTTTCCAATGGTATATTTTGTTGAAGTTTCCTTTTCCTTTTCACATCTCTGTGTTGTGCGTGTGTGTCTCTTCACAAGTTAAAACTACATCCCGCTCAAGCCAGAGGAGACTTTTGTCTTGTCTCTCAAAGGCTTCTGTCTAGGAAAAAAATGATTGCTCAAGATAAAGATGAGTTAAAAGCTCTCAGAATGTGTGTGTATAAATATACATATTTCATGTATACATGTGTATGGGTATTTATATATACATGCACACACACACATGTATGTATGCATACTATAATTTGAGGTTTTAATTGCTAACTTGGGCCTTCTATGCAAGACTGAACACTTTATTTCCAAAGAAAAAAAGTAATTTCAACCTCAGCTTGCAACAGTGGATAATACTGCAATGACAAAAGTTATGGTGATTCCAGAGCATCTGAAGTTAGGAAAAAGATAATAGTGTGCAGGTGTCAGTTACTGTGAAAATGTCATCTTTTCTCTGTTTGGGGCTTTCTCACTGTTAATCAAAATTGCATAAACTATAGAGTTCCCTTGTCTGGGTTCTGTAGTCCAGATCATTGTAATGCAAAGTATGACCTATTTATTGCAATATTTCTTCTCAGTGCCTAAGAGGTTTGTCAGCTTGAGCACAGCCCACATCCTCACATCGCCTCCTGAGCTGGGATTTTATAAGCATGAGAAGAAGAGGGCGCATTCAACTCTTAAAGAAGAAACCTGTAAAATAGCATTTGATCACAAAATAGCACTCTTTTTTCTGATTCTATAGCAAAGCTATGTTCAGCAAATTGGACTTGGTACTTCACTGAAGGAGAAAACATTAAACTGAGACCTTGACCACCTGTCGTTAAAGATCTCTATGATGGTTTTCGCAAGAATAGGTGTGTTAATCTTGCCATCCTGGCCAGACAGATTCCTGTGTGCACAGTCGTGTTGTGCATATCAAAATGACCTTCCTTCTAATTTTCAATCTGGACAAGGTTAGATGTAGTTCTGATAACACTGAGTTATTTCAAGGCTGCTTTCTTCTGCTCTCAAAGTTTTAGCTTTTCAATGGGAATGAAGTGACTCCAGAATTTATATCATGAATTCAGGGTTTTGCAATATTTGAAAGAAAGTTTCAGCTTAGTTTTAATAGGTTTTAAAGTAGTTTATGAGAGCAATAAAGCGCATGGCTCTAAAATCAGTGACTGAAATTCTCACCCTCAATCCTACTCTTTCCCAGCTTGAAGGCTTGTTTTATTCATTTCCAGGGTGACTCATACCTGCATTGTCTTTTTCTTTTTTTCTTTTTTTTTTAATTCACTCAATATTTCTTCTTGTTGGGGAGGAAAAAATGTTTGTACATTTGAAGGAGCGGGGAAAGCAGTACATTGCAAAGCTATTGTGTGCTGTAGGAAAAATATATTTCTGCTGGGAATTGGAGAACTCAGGATATGTGAGGGGAAATAAGAAGAGCTCTTACTTTTATTTTAGCTTCTGATTAAGAGTTCTGAGTGGTAAATGTCTCATTGTTTCAAAGGCCAGTGACTCCTTACCTAAATCACCATAAAATACATTCCCTTTAGGGAGAATTCTGCCTCTGTGTCTTCTACAGAAAATATTCTCCCTTAGAGACCAACAGGCCTGCCACCTGGGACTGTGATCTTTTCAGCTCTTAGACCTACTTAATGCTTGGCTGTCATAGTGCCAGACGCTGCAGGAAGTGATTCAGCAGGTCAAATCCATTCCTCCAAGTCGTTAATGGATCAGAGTTGCTGAAGTAGGAGCTTCAGAGTTGYTTCCGATGAAATGTAAACTTAAGCCCTTTGTGTTTTTCTTTCTTAAAGGATGATGTGGCACATCTTTAAAAAGGCTGGCTATTCATGGGAGCCCTAATTTTGAAACATATCTCAGAAGAACATCTTAGGTCCCTTCGTGCAATCTTCTGCTCTCCTCAGCAAACAAATCATGTAATCCCTTTTTTTAAGGGGGAAAACCCTGTCATAATCAAACAAACAAAAAACCCTCCACAGCAGATGGGTATTTTCCTGACATTATTTCCATTAGAAGGCTAATCTGAAGTCTTAGCCTAAATCTGTTCAAAACCAATAGACACATCTTTGTTCTTGTGCCAATATTATTTTTTAGTTGCTGTGGTCTTGTCATCTCAGACGGACATCTAGAAACTGCAGTATCCAAGACCATTGCTCCGTGGTACCTCCTCTTATATTCTCCTTTCATAAGCACATGGTATCCTCCATTACCTATCGTAAACTTGAACATTATGTTTCTACAATATTAAAAAGCAGCTGTTTCACCTCAAAATTGGCTGCTTTTTAGCAAGAGATAAAATGATCCCTAAAGTTCATAGCATAATGGAAGTTTGATCCTGGCTGTGATTTACTCCCAGTAACAGAATACAGATAAGTAAATAGTCTCATCCTGAGGAAAATGCTATGTAGTTCACAACTTYTTCATGTGAGTAATGGGATTACCCATTGGAGTTAGGTCCCTCCACTAACTGGGCTTTCTTTTACAAAAGTCAGAATATGAAGGTAAGTCATGGTTAACCTGGGTTTGGGTGTGAGAAGCCTGACGGCTGATCTCAGTCCCATTTTATCCAGCCATGTGTAATACTACATCTATCCTACCACAGTAATCAATAATTAATTCAGTTTGTAGAGTGACCATATTTATGAATATTAAAAAGGAATTGATCTGGACTAGAATATGGTAGTTTTTTTCAAAGTACTTTCTCTTTTCTTGGATTGCAACAGCCACCTAAAACATTAATGTGTCTGGCACAGATTGAATGCTTTTATGGAGGATTAAGCATCCAGAATTTGCCAGGGCGTTTGAGGAGGAGGTTAGCAACATTCGTTATGCTATCTTGATGTTTGTATAATGCAAATTATGTACTAAATACAAAACACCAAAGAGTCCAGGAGAAATGCAGAAGTTAAATTTCCTGTAAACAGTTATAATGGGAAAGCAGTTGCTAAGGAAGCAACAGACTGAGACAAAAAAAAAAAGAAAAAAAGGCAAGTTTAGGTCTTGATTCTGCAAGCCTGTCTATGTGAGTTTAATATAAGAGTCTAAAAATGAAGACATGAAAAAGTGCCTTAAACATGTTATTAGAGGGACATTGAAATCCTGTAAGTCCCTTTTGTAGCGTGTCTTTAAACATCAATGTAGTGCTGAGGGTTTATACAGCTTTAAGTTTTTAGGTGTTATATTATGTCTCTTTTGGGCTATTTCTTGAGAAATACTGAAATCTGTAAAAACCTGGATCCTAAATGCTGCAAACTGAAAAATGAAAATGACCAGTTATTAATGCTCTGAATTGTAAATACAGATAGTGAAGAGTGACATTTTACATATTCTTTAAGCTTTAATAACCCTAGAAACAGTTAGTCAGTGAAAAACAGAACATGATTTTTATCTGCTGAGTGTTCTTTTAATTTCACAGTGGTGCAAATAGCTTTTGATGTGAAGATTTGGTGCCGAAGGAAGTAAGATAATGGAAGAATCTTTAAATTGCATTATGTCACTCATGTTACTCTGCTAACATCAGCCATGATCAAGGAGAGGATAGTAAGCAGAAAATAACAGCAAGAAAGTCTATGGCGATTACTGCTTAATTCAATTATTGGTTAATTAAATCAAAACATCAGGAGCAAAAATAATTTGGATTAAAAATGAATGTAACTTCCATCCCTTATTTGATTTGTTGTAGGAAGGAATAAATGGAGTAATTTAATCACTGACATAAGAAAGTTTCAGTAATTCTTACAGTAATAAGGAAAGCCCAGATCTGAATGAGACAGCAGAAGAAAGCCCAAGGCACACCTGCTAACATGAAAGATGACTACATCTAAGAGTTGTGCTATTTAGAGAAAGCTATTGACATTTTAAGTACTATCATGTGCTGTGTGAGCTATGATATGCACCCTCTGGTCATGTGGATAGCCAGATCAACTATTTATTTCAGAATAAGTGATGGGAAAAGACTCAAAGCGTAGGCTTTGTTTTCTGTGACCCACTTTATTGCCATTCATTTCTAGGCTGTCACAAATTGTCAGCAAAATTTTCACAGATTCTGTCACTACGATGCTTCTTAGTATTTGTCGGGTTCAGAGTTTCTATTTGTGGATGGTTAACATACAAATATACAGATATTTGCCTGTGACTAAGCCAAACTTCTTTGCCATGAGAAACAGAGTAAGAATTCCCACAACATCAGACCATCTTGGAAGATTTCCCAGATTCCCGACTGCTGACAAGGTTAGAAATGACACAGTAGGTTCTTCTTAAGACTTGGGCGACATTCTTTTAGTATCAGTGGCTTTTGTCCATAGCTGATTTTTCTTGTCCGCTTCTCATTACATACGGAAACTTATTACTGTGGTGAAACTACTGTGCTGGTAACTGGGAATTAATTTCCACTTCCACTGCCAACTTGCTTTTCCATCTTTGGTTAGCCTATTGCAGCTTCTCTGGGATGATCCCATTTATGAAATCGATATTGCATTGCCTTTCATCTACCTTTTCTCTTGCCCATTGTGACTGTATGCTCTTTGGAGGAAAAAATGTTTTACTAGTTTTTCTCCAGGGCCTACTGCAACAGGGCTTTGAACTCAAATAGATCCTCTAAGTGTATAGTAAGACTGTGCTGATGAACAGCCCATATTTTTCAATCCATTCCCTACAGTGTGCAAGAACTAAATCAACAAGATTATTCTTATGACAATGTAAATGTAATTACTGAGAGTGTTGTGTATTAACTACCTCTATTAATATACGTTAGTATGACAAATTCCAGCTAAAACTATAATCCTGTTTTGAATATCTGCTTGGTCCTCTTACCTAATATAAAGGTGGTCTGGTATCACTTCCTTCCTTCCTGAGGAAAGCATCAAACAAAAGCCTAATTCTTCTGATTTTTTTTTCATGGATAAAGAAGACTAAATAAAGCCACGACTCTGTTACTGTGAGCAGTGGTCTAGGTTCTCAAGTGCTGTGCAATGACATGGCTTTCCTTAGTCAACGGAGCTATACAAGATGTGGGCTAGGTGCCACATCGAAGGATACGGGCTGTTATTCTTACTTCTTATAGCCTGTCTGAATCAAGGCTTAGGGCACTAGCTTGGAAGTCCCACACTTACCACCCTTCTGTGCACAGGCTTCCCCGTGTCCTTTACTAAATCATTTTACCTTTGTGTGTCTCAGTTCTCCATCTGTAAGGTAATGATGACGGTGCTGTCATATTTTGTAGAAGTTTGGTGTGGATAAGTACCTTGGAGACAGTGGCCCTCTCTGATGTGATAGGAAGGGGAAAGTGTAATCACCCATGAAATACAGAAATGAGTGTGTATAAAAATGGAAAATCTTCATTCAAGTAGTTTCCTTTGGCCATTACGCTGATGGACTTCTCAGCTAATTTTAGAAGTTCAGACATATGATAAAGTTATGAGCAATTTCAAGTGTTTTGTTATTTTTGTCTGGGGCCACTTTCACTTGATTGGCAAGTATTAAAGGTGAAAAATCTTGCTGGTGTGATTAGTGTGAATACTTAAATAATAACTATTTCAACCTTGTTTTTTATGGCTATTCTTTAAGTAAGGGATTTTTTTCTGTTAAAGTGTAAGCATCAATAACATGAATTGTTTTGAAGGGGCACACATAAATCTTGGCTTCCTCAAAATACTAAGTAGCTTTGCCCCAGACCTCTGTGAAGCCCAGAGTATCGCCTGGTAGATTTAAGAGTGCCTGTGCCTTACCTAGGAAAATCATTTGTTTTGTTTCTTCAATGTTATAAATGTGTGAAGAACTCTGTCTAATAATCTGTTCCTTTCTTCCTTTTTTTCCTTTTATTTGTATATCCTTTAGAACCCCTTCCTGTGAGCAGTGTTTCTATTTATGATTATAAACCATCTCCAGAAACAGGAGTGTTGTTTGAAATTCAGTATCCAGAGAAGTACAATGTTTTTACCAGGGTAAATATAAGCTATTGGGAAGGAAAAGACTACCGAACAATGCTATACAAAGGTAGGAAGAAACTATTCCACTAATACTCAATGCTAACTCTACTGGAAACATTTTAAACAATGGTATTAGGTGTGCCTTTGGTGTGTATTGGTTATGATGATTTATATTTCTGGTAATGTGCCTGTTTATATAATAACTTTTACATCATGGAATAAAGGATGGGTCTTCATAGTTGAGCTGAGGGTTCACTTAGGATTTTATACCTGCTTCCTGTCCCAGGTCTAGTAATACGTCCTTTCTTTTGGATTTTAGAAGAGGACTGGGAGGTACAGAATGTTTTTCATCAGTCCTGAAGTCAGCCTGAGAAAGGATTCCCAATTTCTGTTGCTCCCAAATAAGCATGACCACTAAAATCATCAAAACTTTCCACTTTTTTTTTTTTTTCTGCTGCTGCTTTATAATCCAAAGAACAGAAGAAGGGGAGGGGAAAATAAAAGCCAAAACTCAGCAGGAAGGACAGCGATACATTTTGGCTTTCTAGCTATGCTTGTTGAATTCCCTGGATAACATTCTTTCTCAACTGAAATTCTTAATAAAGTTCCCACTCACTTCCCTCAGGCCAAGATTTCCTTTTATTAAACTGTTCAGCAATTTCTCAGCTACAAAAGATGGAAGAGCCCTGGAATGCCCCAGATCTGGGAACCACTTCAATATGCCTATTTCCTGGTGCAGGTGTTTGAAGGTGGTACTTCTGTATCATCATATAGTGATACAGTACTAATAGTACTGTACTGCGTAGTACTGTATCATTCAGAATTGCCTCAGAGCTAATAAATCCTGCTGCGTGTTATCAATTTCATTTTTCCTGATACAACCCAAGCAATCAGTCTAACAATATAACCAGAGCAAACTCTGCCTTCTTTTTTATCTGTTTAAATCTGAACTCCCCTTTGCGTTCTGCTATAGCTTAAGTGTAGCATTTATCTCAAAGCTGTAAATGGGACTGCACTATGGAAGCATCTTAAGTGGTGCGAAAGGCACCTGCACGCTCTGCAGGCCCTAACACCCAGCTGGTTTGATATTCCACACGGGCAATAAAATGCTTTTGTGAGCAACCCAGTAGATGCTGGGTTGAACATCAGGCACTGAACTGAGGTTCCTAATTTGAAAGTCCAGTCATTGTAAGCTCTATTTAGAGTCAGCAGAGGGAGATAGACACCTTCTGAAGGAGGGCTAAAAATTTTGGTGTCCCTTTCCTTCAGTACGAAGGGGGATTAGAATAATGCTTTCAACGCTGTAAAGTGCCTAAAGTTAGGAAGGGTGATTCTGGATTTTAGCACTAAACACAGCCTCTTTCCAGAGAACAAAAGTGATACTAGCAGCAATTTTTGCCTGCTAAAGCTAATATATGGTGTCAGGGTTTGTAACGCTGCTGCTGATGATAAATGAAAAAAAATCAGCCTGAATTAAGAGATTCACTAGTCAGTGAGCAAACTCTTCCCCATAGCCAAATAGCCCTAAGTAACTTCCCTTCAGCCCATGCATGCACTGATGTTAGAGATGAGCTCAGTACTGGGCCCAGTTGTGTTGTGGATTGCCCTTTCAGCATCTATCCTGAACGTAACACATCAGTCGGAGAATGACCAAGGAGGCTTTTGCATGCAACAGTTAAAGGTCTACAGAACCTGTCAGATGCTCTTTGATATGTTTGGTGTCACATGGCAGCCAGATGCAGTTCCTTTCCTGTGAAAAATAGTTCACATTTCTTTTGCTGGGCTTTTTTTGCAGCAAAGTGCCTTTACAAGGCAGGAAAAATGTTGGCAAACTGAATTGTTAGAATTCCATTTCTCAGACAAGGCTGAGCAGTGTTTAAGCATCAAAAACACTGTCAGGTCAGCATGTTCAGTTTGCATTATAAGAAAGTGGACATCTGATGTGTTTTTCTCTTTTTTCCTTTCCTTTTTTCCCCCTCTTTTTAAACCTCCTGCAGACTTCTTTAAAGGTAAAACAGTTTTCAATCACTGGCTGCCGGGTATATGCTACAGTAACATCACATTTCAGTTGGTATCAGAAGCAACCTTCAACAAAAGCACACTGGTGGAATACAGCGGGGTCAGGCATGAGCCCAAACAGCACAGAACAGGTGAAGAAAATGTTTATGTACCATTTACTCCAAGTCTGTACATCTGTCTGCACTCCTTTCTGCCATGGGAGGGGATTAACCCTGCAGAGAGAGGAAGGTCTGCATGGGGGCAGCCTGAGACCYGCTCCTGGCTAGGAGCGTGGGAGGAGGATGCTTGCGCTAGTACTGGGTAGGCAGGGCATACATTTGTGTGTGCAATCCTGTGCAAAGGGCAATTTGCATGAGTGTTTCTGTTATAAAGCCTGCTTCCCAGAAAATAAATCCTGCTTCACAGGAGACATCCTAGGCTTTATTAGGCTCCCTGCCTCCCCCCCCCACACACACACATTGGATTAGCCACTGAGCTACTATTGATCTGTTTGTTCTGTCTCCTCTTGCAGTGAATCATAGCTAAACTGCTGGAGAAGCCCTTCCTCATTGTGCAATCCTTTATCATAGAGAAGAAGAATGTCTTAGTTACCTCACTTGGTGGTCAGTTTATGCCCTGAAGCATGAACTTTTAATTTTCAAGACAGCAATGTTGCAAAGACTGAAAATTGCATTTGTTCAGGGTCCAGAACTAATTTAATTTGGTCCTGGGATGGTGCCCAAAACATTCCTGTTAATCTGTTGAACCGCAGACAATTTCCAGGGTCCAACGTGAAATGAACCAGTGCTAAAATCAAAAGGCCAAATCTTCAGATGAATACACTGATATTGGGTCATTGCCTTGGAGGGAGCAAAGCCAACTGATGCCAGCTGAGTTCTGTTATGATCCTAAATATAGCTGTTGAGAGACTGAATCGTAAGGATGTAACCAATAGGATGACCTTCTTCCTTCTTGCTGCCCTCCCATCCCTCACTCTTCCCATCGACTGCAACAAGAATGTAGTGTCTGTTTTTCTATAAATGGCTGTGGCTGGGACAGGAGGGGGACGGGGCAGGTGAACAAATTAGTGTGATGGAAGCTAAGGTGCCAGATTAAAATGTACCAGTCAAAGCTGTTTGCACCAGCTCCTTATATGTATCAGGGGTAAGAGCATACAGGCAAGCAATTACAGTGAGGCAGACAAAATGCTGTGTATTCACATCCTAGCATGAGTCAAAGTAACTTCCTCGTGTACCAGAATCTTATCTTCTGGAGACCCCAAATTTGAGATCAAGCTTTCACAAATACTAAAATTTAAACTAATTATGAGTACTTGTGAAAAGGTGCCTGCTAAAAGCACGTGAAAAGCCATACAGAWATCTGGAGTGCATGCCTTTGAGCATGAGTTATGCCATATGTTACTTTTGTATATGTTTTTCAGCTCATTTCTACGGAAATATTTTTCCGTGATCAAAAGATTCTAGAGATTCTAGAAGGCACAATAAAATAAATGAAGTTCCAGTTTTACAAATTCACACTTAGGTAACCTTGCTGCTGTATTAGCAAAGAAATATGATTTATTCATACACTTCACATCTACGTTACATCGTGTTATTCTTCAGTCCTGATTCTTCTGTGAATTGACATTAATCTTGATCCTACTAGAATCGCTTGTGCTATAAATATATGTAAGACAAAGGAGAGTCTTAATAAGAACAAGTTATTTCAAAATAACGCTAGATACTTTGTTTTGCTGCAAACAATATGTGTTGTTTTTCTGGGGAACTGACACATCACAAAGTACATTGATCATACCTATTAAGACTAACCCTTGCTTCTCTTTTAGTTCCTTACCCACCTCGAAACATTTCTGTCCAGATTGTACCAATCAACAGAAACAACTGGGAAGAGCACAGCGGAAATTTTCCAGAAGAATCATTCATGGGACCACAGGATATAATAGGGAAGGAGAAATTTAGCCATTTTTCTGATGAGCCACCTGAAATGCCAACAGCAAACACATCTTACGCCTGGCCAGATTACCGCTATAACAGCACCGAGGATGAAGTCACATCACAGCCATACTGGTGGTCTAACGAAGCTGAATCGTCAGAGGGCCAAGAGGAGTTTGTCAGTGCTGTTCCCAGGGATTATCAGAGCAATGAAGGGAATTCATCGGCAAAGCTTACGCCAGAGCCCCCCTCTTTCCTTCCTGTACAAATGGTGCTCACTTGGTTACCACCAAAGCCACCAACTGCGTTCGATGGTTTCCATATCAATATTGAAAGGGAAGGTAAAGACCCTTTTCATGCCCCTTTTTAGAACTCCACTGGTGGATTTGTCTCCTCTTCAAATTATTAATTACCTTGTACTGTGCTTCAGAGGGCTTTGTCAGATCTCCTGCATTTCCTAAGAAATTTTGTGCATTGGATAGTGTTTATTTCTGGCTGGGCTTCATAAAAACAAGGGGTGAGGGGTAAATTATTGCATGCGATTCTCCTTTGTTAAACGAGATTTATATTAGTATACGTATTGCTGCACTGTTTTCACTGCAGTTATTGTAAATCCGTTCCAGTATCGGAGAAAGGAGAAACTAGCTAATAGAAATTTGAGATGAAGAAGGTATATAATATGCAGCTTCATCTGCTGCTGAAAAAGATTCTTGGGAGACCTAGACGAAAAGGGGACTATAGAAAAGACTTTCTATATTCAGATTAACAGTTGTCTCAGAGGGCAGCTACAGAACATATCCCTTAGACTACAGAACGGTTGTGGTGGAGAATGGAGAGACTTTTCAAGGTACAGAGCTATAACAAAATAACCATGTCGCTTAGAGATTTTCTGTTTTAAAATCTTTTCTCTCCAAATGAATTTTACTTCCTGACAAGCAGTTTCTCACACTTAGGGCAAATATGTTTTTGCAGAATAGTAAAACAATAGATAGAAAACTGGAAGCTCCTTTTCCTCCATGCTGTGCTGTTTTTCACTTGTGCAGTCATGGCAATCCCTTTTATCATTCCTGTTACTAAATGAAATTTTGGCCAGGGTTTRTTGTTCCTTTACAGCTATCCTGCAACCTTGGTCGTTAATTACTCTTGTGTTGATGGCAAGGAATAAAACTACCTGCATAAATCCAGTCTGTTTGGATACCTTCTAACCCCAGAGCAGAAACAGTATTAGCGTTTCTGATATAAATCTTTTTCTCGGTAGTTGGGGCCTTTGAAATTTCAATTAATCCACACTGCTTCTTTCTCCTGATTTAGAGGACTCCACAGAATTTCTGACAGTAAGCGAGGACACTCACAAATTTGTTGCTGAACTGAAAGAACCGGGGAAATACAAGTTATCTGTAACAACATTTAGCTCCTCTGGCTCTTGTGAAGTTCGGGGAAGTCAATCAGCAAAAACACTTAGTTTTTACATCAGTAAGTATCTCAGCAAATCTGTTTCACCCAGACCAGTGTAACTTTAAAGTACGGAGGTTTTGATGAGTAAAACACTGTGGCATCTGTGGCGTCTGCTGCAGTATCGGCAGAGTCTGGTTTTCGAGAATTTCCCTGTGCCAGAGAAGGAAATATAGTGGAAATATGTAAGTGCAGCTGCCTGGATGGGCCTCGATCATGCCATCTTGACAGAGCTAAGAACTGAAAGCAGGTGAGGCTTCCGATAGAGCTGTTGCCACAGCTCAGAAGTGGCTCAGTGAAATGGGACCCCTTTTTGCATCTTTCAAAGAAAGGATCAGAGAATTAAAGTGGTGGTTGTAGAGAATCTTGAAAATATTTAACTTTCTTATTCCTAGAAACTGTGTGTATTGGGGCAGGAACAAAGTGTGAGGCAGTCAAAGGGCATCTCAGGCTTAGAGTATGGGAACTGCAGAAGCATTCAAATCAGATGGCCTCTGAGAGAACGTATGGCAAATTTTGGTAGATGAACCAGTCCAGCCTGCTAACACTCAGAGGAGAAAAATGAATTTGTTATTTACCTGTAGAATCCTAGGGTTTCTTAACTGAAGGTTTAGTAAAAGACAGAATAATAATACAGTACTATGTAAACTAAGACCATAACTGACAATTAGATCAGCAAATGAGGCAGGTGTAGGTGAATTCAGACTATTATCCTTCTGAGGACTGTGTTCACCTGTGCAGAAAAAAGAGAATGAGATGCCTGAGTAAGTATATCAGGCAACACACACAGAGAATATCTTTTTGTACGAAAGGTAATAAATACATCCTACAGAATGCCCATACGAAGCAAGCAGCACTTGCATCACTGTACAACTTTACATCTGGGAGGATAGTGTTTCCCCCAGATCATGAATGCTGCAGCAAGATATGATAGCTAAGTCTGGTGGAAATACCTATACTTAAGCTAGTCTTATAAGGAAATGTATTTAAGTATATTACTAATAAAAAATATGTCTTTAGTAGCTCATAACACTTAAAAATATTTACTGTTTGGGCTTAAATTCCTCATAATGGCTAACTGCACTTAACTGAATTCCCCTATCTCTTCTTTATTTTTAACAACTTCACAGCTGAAAGAAGTCTTTGGAAAATAAAGAGAGAAGTGTAGGATTTATGGATTCCTAGGTCAAGGATGAACTTGAATCTTATTGGGTGTAAAGTATTAAGATGTTACAGGAATATAATGAATATTTTCATGTTACCTGTAATATATGAGGGGGGATCATTTGTTTTGATTTTTTTTTTTTCAGTGAAGTCTACACTAGTTTTGCAGGCTTTTAGAACTGCATGTAGGCAGTTATCCTATTTATCCTGATAAATTCAAGATCCTGATTATTTTAGGTGGATTTAATAAGTATTTCTGAAAATATACCAAATGTGAGATGTGAACAAGTACAGTTCAGGTGAAATGACTTTTCCATTCCTCTTAGTCTGCTCAGGTAGGCTTTGTGTGGGGACCACAGTTTTGATCTGAGACATGAAGGTAGGGTAGCTAAGTTCTCTTGATGACAATGTTGAAAGAATTTAAGAATAATAAGAACTATACATACATCCAGTGGCTTCAGAGACCACCTGTTGATTACATTCCTCTTTTTACCAGAGTAGGCTCTACTGTCCTGAATAAATTTTGCTCACAGCTTCACCGTTATTTTATCTTTTTAGCTTTCAGTCAGTGAATCATCCTGTCAAATTACTGGCTTGTATTATTGAACATTTTTGTTGCACCCAAATGCTGTCTGGATTGTCAGACATTATAGGCTGATCTTACACCAAACTCATGTTTTGGTGGTTGTTTTATTTTCGTAATAAACTAAAAGAACCAATAGAATTTTATGCAGCAAAGAAAGGTCAAGGAGACAGCTGTCAAGAGCATTACTTAAAACTGGTAAGAAAAGTTGGTAATTTTCATGAAATCTGAAATTTTGACCAAGTTTGAAGTTATTTTCCAAATTGTTATTTTATCTCTATTTAACCTTTTGTTCTCTACAAAGAGCTTCAGAAAGTCTGATAGAGAATGAGATTCTTCAGTGTGGCAACCTCTGTGAATCAATTTTCACACTTCAGTGCCATAGTACACTTGGAGGGTATTTTAGTGTGTAGAGAAGGGAAATGTTTTGTGTGCTTATCCTCTAATAATTGTTAAGAATCTGTACATTAATGGATATCACTGGTTTTAAAATGCTTCTGTGGAGCAAACCTGATATTTCTAGGAGGTTTCTGGTAAGCAGTAGAGAATACTGCATTCTGAATTTTTGGAACAGTAACATTTCTCTTGTCATCTTCCGCTTTGCTGCAAGTGAAATAGCACTGGCTACAGGCTGTATCCCTGGGGTTGCTCTTTGCTGCCTGCAGGCTAAGCCACTGGACAGCTGTCAGTCTGACCTCTTTCACTCGTAGTGAAAATCTCATGAAAGAAGGGTGTTTTAGCACAAGTGCCCTAAATGCAGGAGTCACGTGGCTTACTGATGCGTGCTTTTGTGGCGTGTCGCAGGCCCCACGGGTGAATGGATAGAAGAGCTGACAGAAAAGCCCCAGCACGTGACCGTGACGGTGTTGAGCTCCACGACTGCCCTGACATCCTGGACAGCCTCACAAGAGAGCAGTGGCAATGGCACCATCATCTCCGTCATCTCCCTAACCTGTCAGAAGCAAAAGGAGAGCCAAAGGCTTGAAAAACATTATTGCACTGAGGTAGGGGGAAGAACCAAAGCTTCTTCAAATACCAGGAAAAATATTCTTGTTGCTAATCATCCTGCTGCTTGTTATCTTAGTGCCCAAGGGCCCTGTCATGCTAAGGACTGGAAAAGCACAGTGGTTGGCCATGTCTTTTACAATCTACAGAGATAAGGCTGGTACAGGGTGGAGGGGAGAGTGCAGCATGCAAGAATGGGTCAGTGTGCAGTAAACCGTACCAGTGCTAGCATTGCATTTCTGCTGGACTGAGTGTGGCCGATCCTTTGTTCAAGCTTGTGAGTTATGTTGCACCCTTAAAGGCATTTCTGTGGCAGTAAGCAAAATAGTGCCACATCATGTTATAACACTAAGGCACGTGCTCTAATCCATTGTATTAAGAAAAGTGTTCTCATGCACGGTTATCATTGAACTTGCTTAAATTTATTCTTAGATTTCCTACATATGAGTACAGAAACTGACTCTAAACTTTCTGAAAGTTTCGGGATGATCAGAAGTCAGCTTTTCTTTTCATCTGTAATGTCAGCACTAGGAAGGTGAAAACACTAATCATCCAAACTACCTGTGATCTGAATGGACAGCAGTACTTTAGGGCTGCCGTTTGGGTCATGTCTCTGATGATAAAGAATCCTGAACCTCAAAACATGCCAATTTTCAGTTACTTGAAACCAGTAGTGTATGTGACCCCATGTCAGATCCTATGGCTATGGTGGCTCAGTGGGATGTGGCTTCAATTAGAAAAAGGTTTTAGCCCACATCTCCGCTTCCTTGTTTGAATGCTTGCAATTCTGTTTTTCTGGGCAGTGCCACAGCTTGTCTGGCTCCCTAAATGTGTGGAACCGAGGAGTTTGAAATGCCTGCAATGATGCCCTTAGCACACCCATGGGAATGGGAGAAGAGAGCTGACACTCCCTGTAAATCTTCACCTCCTTTAACTTGGGATTAGCCCTTCAAGTTGAACTAGAAATGAATTATTAATGGGAGTTTGCATACTTTAAAAGCCTCCTTTAACATAAATCTTTGTTTTGGGTTATATTTCAAGAGTGGTCATGAACTTGCACATTTGGAGGTCTTTACATGAAGAATTGAGAAGTGTCTCTTCAGAACCATTTTGTAATTTCCTTGAGTTCTTTTCCTTCCATTTATTAAAAAAAATGCAGTCATTTAATCAGGAAGTAAACCAATACAGTAGACAATTATAAACCAGACGTAGCAGGTATATAAATATATGATTAAAGGAAGTATTATGGGAATCATCTATAAATTCAAATACAAGTAATTACCTAAAGCCTATCCATGAATAATCAAGATATCTGTAAAAGTAAATGCGTGTTTATTGCAATAAGTAGAAAGGTCTAAATACACTTATTTGTTTCTTTTTTTCATTACAGATATTCTTACCATCACTAATCAGATTTTACCAGATTATTATACCTGAAATTGTTAATGGCTCCCTGACAAGCTGAAAAGAGGAAAATTCAGTGCAAAGTTCAATCTATTTATGCCATTGTTCATGAATCAAAAGTGATTAATCTTTCCAAAGTAGCTGTTAAATTCTATTCCTCACCTGACCAGACATCTGCCTCCAGCTCTGAGCAACACCTGGCACTTCAGAGCAAAAGTTTTAATGCTGATGTTTCAAACTGAAAAAAATGCCACAAAGTCCCTTAGTCAGTATTTGCCATGCTGGGCAGGAAAAGTGAAAGCAAGTAATTCCTCTCTGATTCCAGCATGCAGTTGTTTAACACTTGCATTCAGAAGACAGGATACCCGTAACCCTGCCTTTAGCTCACACAGCTGCTTGTGAATCAGATGGCCAGTGAGAAAACTCAGGCCTTTTTTGAAAACGCTCTGTCTAAACACTCCAGCCTGAATTTCAGCCTGAATATCACCTGAATATAAATAACATAGCCTGAATATTTCAATGAACTTTGATACTAAGAAAAAATTTGGTGCTCTGCTGTCACTGAGATGTAATGTATGACATTTAAGTGGCTCCTCACCACTTTCACAGTTTTGTCATTTTGGGCCTAATGGATGGAGGTGTAGACACTGAGATTAGTATGTTCAGAATGATGAGTTTTGTAACTGAAGTAATTTGAGTATAATCTCAATCGTCTTTTAATTCGCAAAGTAAATGCTTTATAACTGATGTGTTCCCCTCCTACTAGGTGAATTCAAGCAGCAGCCTCATTGAAAATCTTGTTCCTGGTGCCCAGTACCAGGTTGTGGTTTACTTACGGAAAGGACCATTGGTTGGACCGCCTTCCGATCCTGTTACTTTTTCCATTGGTAACCCCCGCATCTACTGTTTGAACTTTTTTTTTTTTTTAATAGCATATACATTATGGCTTAGAAGCCATTAAAGAGTGCAGACAGAGCTGTCATGTTGGTTATTTCAGATGTAACGAATGTTTACAGAGACTATTTTCTTCCACTGTCTAGCTGACTACTGAGGGCTTCCTTCAGTGGAAGATGGGCATTTCCTGTTTAGACATTAGGTGTTTAAAATAACTAAGGAGGAATTATGGCCAGGGTTCATGCACATAGTGGCYCTGTGGAAAGGCCCATCTCCATCTTTGGACACTTAAATATGTGTTGGTCTCTAGCTTGCTCATGGTCTATATCACTTAGGGTGGGAGTCACTGCACTTACGTGTAGCCAGCCTGACTTGCAGGTAGTCTGTGGTCAATGGCACCTCCAATAGGCCATTCATTGCCCTTTCTCATGAAATGTATGGGAGTGTGTTAGGACATTGGTTGCAAATGTACTTTTTGACGGATGTAATGTGGCCCAGCCTGAAGGCCTCTGTGCTAAGAGTCAGGAGAGCTGTCTTGTCTTCCGTGGTACCACATGACCATGACCAGCTCTCTTTGGTTGTGTGTACCTACTTTTTCTTGAATTTAAAAATGTATCTCAATGTTCTCTGCTTTGAGGTCTGGAGATGAAAAGAATGCTGTAAGAGTAGTAAACTGCACAACAGTTCTGTGAATTTATCGGTGGTATCTAATGATGAATGAAGCTGAAAAAAAATAATAATTACACTTTAAAAAGAATACAGTTCTCCCTATGTTTACCCTAAGGCTCCCTTTCACTGGGTAGATGTGAACGCTTTAGAGAAAGGTCAGAAAATACATGTAAATGGGGACTGATTTATGAAGGGAAAGGCAGTCATCTGTGCTCACATGGGCTGAAGTAATCTGGGTGTTGTTCTTGGCTCTAACCCTACATGCAGTAGTTGGAGTTCTGCAGTCCTTGCAAATGTTAGCTAAGTACRTATTTAAGTAGCCTCACTGAAGTCAAGAAGAATAATTGCTTTCCAGACAAGTAAGGGTTGCAGAATTTGACCCTTCAGTGACATTTTTCAAATCACTTGACTTCTCACTTTCTCAGTTTCCTCATCTGTGAGGCAAATACAGCAATACACAACAGCATCCTTAGAGTCCCCAGGGAAGACAAGGTAGACATAAAAAGTGTTTGTTCTTGTGGCATTTATCTTCCGAAGTTTCATGACTTTTGATGCTTTTGGTTTGAGCACATGACTTGAAATAGCTCCTAAACAGCCTAATTTTTGAAGTAGAACAGAACACTCCATTTATGAAAAAATCAATCCCTTCACTTTATCTCAAGCGAAGCAGCCAACACCAAGTGGTCTTCAGTCATTTCTGAAATATTAGACCTTAAACTAGAGAACAAATACTGAAAAATTGTTATACCGTTGCTTGTGACAAGGAGGTAGGACAGGAATTAAACAGTTGGGAACAAACCCCAAATAGGTTGAACTTGGTTAAAAAAAGGTATAGCATAGCCATTTGGTTAAAAAAAAAAGTAATTGATTAAAAWATATATATATTAACCACTGTTTCTGGTCTATAGTGCCCACTGGAATAAAGGATTTGACGCTTTACCCTTTGGGACCTACTGCTGTGGTTTTGAGCTGGAACAGACCTTTTCTTGGGGTGTTCAGGAAATATGTTGTAGAAATGTTTTACTTCAACCCATTGACGATGACCTCTGAGTGGACAACCTACTACGAAATAGCAGCAACCATCTCCTTAACTGCCTCAGTGGTAAAGTGACCATTACTGACTATTGCTTTTCCATGTGTGTATAGCTCTGACACTCTGTGATGTTTCTTTGTCCAGCTTTTCCCTCATGCATATGTATATACACATTTAAACCCTGAACATTTTTCCAAGCAAAGTAAAGAAAATGACTAGGATGCTACAGACATTTTCTCTTCTCAGGTAAGGGAAGGGCAGCTGAACCATGGTAAAGCTCATGGATGTAACAGCTCTTAAGCAGAGCTATAAGACAGGAGACGGGCCTCTTTTTTGTTGACAAATTGGCATGTTCAGCAAGTCCAGAGGCAGCTTCAGATTGGAGGTGCATTGTCAAGGCTTTAACCAACTCCAGCATCTCCTCAGGGGAGTAGTCTAAAGCCTTATCTGCATAATTGGTATTGATAGTATGGATTTGGGGCCTGCAGGCTAGTCTTGGAGCAAACCATCTGGAATGCTTAACTGTAGAGATGTTCTTGCTAAAATAGCCTTTGTGCTTCTGAAGTTGCAGAGACTTATGCCAGGATTTCACCTAGGCTGAAATCGCTCTCTGAAAGAAAACACRCAAATGCACACCAAAACATCTTTGCAGCACTGGGCATTCAGCAGAAATAAAGTGAATTTTTACCCTTCCTTTCCACGTCTTTCTAGAGAAGGTGAATAGATTTCATTCAGACTTTGCCCTTGCACAAAACCATGAGCAATTTAGCTGAAAGTAGTTGTTCAGAAAGTTATGAGTATGCAAAAAGGATAGTAATAACTTTTGCTGCTTGTGAAAGCTGTAGTGATTTATGGTAATTCATTTGCATAATACCATTTGTGTAGTCATTTTAGCTACAGAGGCTTAACTATAATTGGTACAAGACTATAAATTTAGCACATAAATCTCCAAGGAAATTAAAAACAAAAATAACTTACCAAATGAGTAATTAATATCTTATAATCATGACTCAGCACAATTAGATTAATACCTGACTGATCCAAGTCATCTTAGAAATAATACCGTGTTCAGGAGTTAATGATGTCGTTCATTAGAAAATGAGATCATTATTGTTGCAAATCCTGCCCATGGAAACCAAGGGAAGTTGGAACTCCTTTGTCTGAATTTCAGTCTCAAATGCAACAGTGCTATATTGCAGCTAAAGTGAATATTTCTTAAAGAATAATTTTATAGATTAAGTCTAAATTAGAAATGGATTTCTTTTTTTCCTGTTTCTCTATTATGGCATTTAGTAAACAAGTATGTTCTGGTGAACCTTTCTTTGGGTTCCCTAGTAGTACTCCAAATAGATTGTGTCAAAATGCCACTGGGTCCCACAGATTTCCCTATAATCAGTACATCATTTGTCCTCTCTGAGTGATATATTCTGGAGCAACAGTATCAAGAGGTGGGGAACTCAAAAATCAAGCTACCTGACTTTGACCAGAAATTATTTCCTGAAGGGTTATCAGTTGGCCAGGAGTCTTGGGTCTGAATTGCCCTTTCACTCTGTTTAGTTGTTTAGTTCATTTTGTGCTTTGCAGCATATTTTAAAATAGTCAAAGCAACCCTGGTATTGTCAAAAAAACCCTTAGGGGCATGCCAGAAGAACTCTAGGCAGCTTCCTGGTTTCAGTGTTAATTAGATACCACTTTTTTAAAAACCATAAAGAGAATATTCTACAAACTCTGTATTTGGGTTGCCTTGTAGAATCTGAAAAAAGGGCCACTGCAGTCAGCAAAGCTCTTTGAAAATGGCATTTTCTAATTTCTTAGAAATTTTCATTATTTCCAATTTGCTTTTAATTTGAATTATAAAAATATCATTAGGATTTTCATTTAAACATGAAATTAAATATTTGAAGTGTTTTGTGCTGCCATTGAAAGTATTTGATTTTTAACTTGAATATTACAAATGACATTGCAATATAAAATACATTGTATTTTATACTTCATTTATATCATTTATATTTATATATATATAATTTATATCTCATTTATAACTCATATTTCATTCATGTATCATTCATAATAAATGATAACACAATATGATATACACTTTGAAAATGGAAAAAAAAAGAAGTTTTTTGAAATGATGGTATCTGAGTGAGAAAAAAATTTTCTAGTGTATCCTTTAAACACATTTAATTAAAAAAGAAAAGCCCACATACTTCTGTTAAATATGTTGCTTCCATCAAATCTGATTTTTTTGACAGAAAAATGTTTTGTGGGATTTGTTCTGCCTGCCCTGGAAATCAGTGAAAGGTTCCAATGTATAGGGAACTGGACCATGTGTATGCGGATAAGCAGCAGAGCTGTCACAACCATGTTTGGTCTCTCTGCACAGATTTTTGAATAAATTCAAGCCCCAGATTTCACAGGTTCACTGGACTTGATAGCAAATTACATGAGTGATGCTTAAAAGGGCCATAGGATCATAATTTCCTGAAAATACAGTGTTCATGGGCGTCTGGCTTGAGTTAGGCAAGACATAGGTGCAGGCTGATGCAGCTTTGCTAGTGTGTTTTCTAGCTGTCTTTTCAGGCAGAGAGAAGCATGAAGAGTGACCTCTCTTTGCAACATCCGCCTGCACACTTTACTCCTGTTTCTCTCTTAGTCATGTAGAGCTTACGATTCCCCAAAATTCAAGATGGGGCGAGTGCACCACTGGAGTACGGAGGGGGAGCTCAGTAAAGCTGTGCCCACCTGTGGGCACGAGGTGTATAAATACTGTCATATTTTATCCGTCATGCCTTGCGGTGGTGAGTTTTCTCCTGAGCCGCTCTTTGTCTTTGTCACTTTATAGAGAATAGCCAACCTGTTGCCTGCTTGGTATTACAATTTCCGGGTTACCATGGTGACTTGGGGGGATCCCGAGCTGAGCTGCTGTGACAGCTCCACCATCAGCTTCATCACAGGTAAGCGGCAGTGCCATAGCTGGTCCGTGGAGATGCTCCTGGGAGCAGAAGTGCTGAGAGAGCCTGGCTTCACCTGCAGATATTTGCAAGTTAGGGTATTTAACAGCTAAACTTTTGGGTTTTTTAAGGAAAGCTTTGAGGACCGCTTTAGTTCCTTATATATCATTTTCCAATGCAAAGTGTAGTGTTTTTTACTCTGTTTTCTTCCATCAGCTGTACACATGCCTCCAGAGACGGTCAGTGATCCTGCTCGCCTTTACAGCATTGTATGTTTTACCCATTGAGGAAGAAATGAGTAATTTAATAGTATGAATTATTAAGTTTGCTAATATTATGAAAAATTTTTCTGTATATTTGCAATGTTTCCAAGTGCTTTTTCCCACCTCTTTCCCCCTCACAGTAGTGAGCTTGTAATCCATAGGTCAGACGGTGACTTCTGTGGTATCTTAGTTAACATACAGTAAAATTAAATATTCTTATAATATGTTGTGTAGCATGTTACTCTTGTGCTCCAACCTTGTATTATCTGCTGAATATTCTTGTTTGTGCACAGTCAGGAAATAAGGGTGCTCCTTTGATCAAAACATTGCACCTGCCCTGGGTAAACTAGACTTGAGAAACTGTGATGCTGGCAAGTCATTCATAATCCAGATTCTCAGCTACAGTAAACTGATAGATCCGCATTGATTATTGTCTTCCAGTGGAAAAAGCTTTGTGTTTAACGCACTCCATTGTCCCTCATCAGATACTTTGAGTTCAAGTCTTCAATACGTCAAATAGATATGGACTAGATATGGACAGATACAGACTAGAATACAATAGCTCCTGTTAGCTCCTTGCAGTGTATTTCTAGGATCGAGGCTGTATAATTTGAAGTTCCCTACTGAATCGTTTTGCTTTTATGCACCACCGTTTAGTTCACCTTGCAGAAGTATGGCTGATTGAAAGCAGTAAATAATTCATATGCACCATGAGAGGAAATAGAGTGTGAAGCATTCTTATTTTCCAGCTGTAGAAATCACATTATGAGGAAAATCAGCCTATCTAGGCCCCAGTCGCTCCCTCCAGAACAAATACTAGCCTAGCCCCAGATTTTCTGTTTGGCAAAAGCCTAAGAGGATGTAATTGAGGGAGGAGCTGAAGAAGACCCATTTGCAATGATGATTAATATAGTGCCTGTGCTTGATTGAGCCGTGAGAGCAGAATTATCACTGAGTTAAATCCTAGCTCCACTAAAGTTGGTAGAAACCCTCCCATCCTGAGATATCTGATCCCAAGCTGGACTGTCCAAGAATTCTGGCACTTGTCCAGCGCCTAAGAAATTCACAGCGCCCCCCTGGAGCCCCATGAATATCTCCAATGACATTTCTTATCCTTTGGCTTCAGTAATCTTTTCTGTATCACTATAATGAAGTCATTTTCTGACTAGTTGGTTGCTGCGTGAGGGGAGAAATGTGTCTTTTCACAGCTGGTCTGGGCACCAGGTTGAGCATTTTACCATGGAAATGTTCCAGTTGGGCCTGCACATTTTAATATTGTGTCTTCAAAAAGCTGCAGCAGAACTCAGTGAGGTTAAGCTTATTATAAAATATAAACTTTCATTAAGATCAGTCTGGATCTCTGTACAGGGAAGGTAAAGACTATTACAGCTATTAGATGAAAAATTGAGCAACTCCTTATCTAGTACATGTAGACAAAATCAGAAATGGATGAACATCTTAGATAAGGTCATCCATTTGTGACTGGCAAAACCTATCTTCAGAGAAGGTATTTGGTCTTCGAGTGAAAATATCCAAAAAAGGAGTCTCCCACCTTCCCAGGTGAGATGTACCACTGCTTAGTTATTCCTATTATTAAGGGTTTATCCTTCATTTCTGATCTAAATTTTTCTGGCTTTAATATCCGGTCCATGATTCTCATTACACTTTTCTCTTATTGACTGAAGAACCTCAAATGTGTTTTTTTTTTCTACACAGAATTTAGTTTCAATCTTTTCTGTTGATAAATTGCATCCATTGAACTCTTCAAGTCCTCTCATAGTCAGGCATTTTTCTGTTATGTTTTTCCCTCCTTTCCCTCTCTAATTTTTATTGTCTTTTCCAAAGTATGTGAACACTGAAATTGTAGTACCAGCCTGCTGCATACTCACTACAGAGGCAAGATCAGCACCTTATTCAATGCTCTCCTGTTTGCGCATCTAGATGATTACATTTGCTATAGCATCGCACTGGATATCTATGTTGATTTGCTTCAAAATCTAAATCCTTCTTAGAGTAGTTACTTTCCAGAATACACCATTCAGGAAGGCTTGCTTGCCTTCCTTTTTTCCCTAAATATTCAACTTCGCACATGGAACTTTGAAATACATTGTGTTTGAGCAGGCCCAGCTTAGCAGCAATTCAAATCACAGCACTATCCAAATCCTCTGCTCCTCTGCCAGTTGCCGTGCTATTTGCATGGTTTATCGGCAGTGGTTTTCCTTTCAGTTTATTGATGAAAGCGTGGAACAGCAGTGAGCCAGATCACAACATTTTAAGGGAACAGTCCTAACAAACAAATCTGATTTGATCAAATTACAAGTGCTTATCACTAGAGTCATCACTTCTTATTGGTGTTAAATACATTCCTGTCTTCTGATTACCTTATTAATTGAACCCTTTTCAGTTTTGTCTTGAGACTGTTGGGCTCGCTGGCTATCGTTACAGAGGCCATGCCACAACTGAAATATTGGCATATTGTTAATACTTCTCCCCTCTTGAACTCTTTCTGGTGAATAAAGACTTCTTAGAAGCTCCCCTCGGGAGCACGAAGTTGTCTTAGATGTTTCTTGCAGGAAAGGGGCATGCCAGTTTTCCATATCTGCAAGTTTAAAATCTTTGTCCCCAGCTGGTCTGCTTTTCACTGTGTAAGTTTAGCAGGAGACTGCAAAGGTCTTTATCACCCTCAGCCTCATTCTTTCCAAAGAGGTAACAGATGTTTTTATGGAGCACTCTGCCCCTTTCTGCCTTGTTCTGAATAACACTACCTACCCTGCACAGCCTGAGTATGTGGCCAAGATTAATAATAATAATAATAATTAAAAAAAACACACAGGAAACCCTCTAGATTTTGACACAATAAATAAAAGGTTTTGTGGTCTTTTTGACAGTACCATCTGTCAATTTTTCTGCATATAACTGGAAAGCTAACCTTTGTACATAGAACATAAGCATGTTTTTAAACCAAAGTAGAAGGATTATCTGGGAGCTTGGGACAGCACCTCGCAGCGAGCTCAGGGCAAACAAACCATTTCCCTAATGCAGGATCCCATTGCTCATCTAGAGACTATAGCTAGGTTGGGGCCTTAGTGAACTAAACTAGAGCACCTGGAATGAAAAGGCTATCAGAAGAGACTAGATGATAGATAACTCTCTCCCACAACATCTGTTCAGATGTCTCCAGGTGGCTGGGTGGGATTTCCCATAAGTAAATACTTCATGAGAAACAGCCAGGCTCCTGAAGCAACTGTTGCCCACTGCCGTAGTGACATACGSAGAGTGCCAAACCACCAGTGTTGCTGTGGTGACTAATGAGTTTTTAATGGCACCTGCTGTAAACAGCTGGATTTAAAACAATTGTAAGCAAGGGCTTTTTAGACCACCAACATTTTTTTTCACAATGAGAGTGCTTTTAGTTTTGGAAAAACAAAAAGTGTAGGAAAGGTAGACCATCAGTGCTGATGAGTATCATCACATCTGTCCTTACTGTGGAGCTGTTGTCTGTCTTTCCAGTGGATGCTTTCAGCTGTCACTTCAGACCAGGTCAGCAAAGGGATTTAAGTTCCTACAGCCTCTTTGTGCACCTGGGCTTCCAATGGGATATGATGTTAGGGAAGTCAGGCACAGAAATCCCTTCCTAGGTTTGGGTCTTGTCTCTTCTTTACATATCATGGTTGTTCATTGCCACATATCTAAAGTTAACACCTGTGTGAACATTAACAGGGGAAGTATGTCATCAATATCTAGGTATATGAGGAAATTAGTAAGAGTATATAAGATTCATGTGACATTAGATTGTAATGAATACACAGTCCTTGCCTGGAGATGGGCTGGGAACTCCAAAAACTAAGAGAAACATTTATTTAAAGGTTTTGTGCTAATAAGCTTGCTTCTGTTCAACAGCATAGAAAGACATTTTAAAGATGAATTTGAGAGAAGAATCTTACAGATGTTTCTGAATGGCTCTAAATAGTCCGTGGCATCATATTTGTTGCCTTCCTCAATGATCACTTCAGTGAATCTCTGTTCTCTAACAAATGTCTAACTGCAAGATCAGAGTCCTAAAAGTCTTTCTGAAGGCAGCAGTGACACCTTGTGGTCCCTTCAGGCAGTCCCACATGCCGAGGCAGCCCTGTGTCTCTTTGCCTGCGCTGAGGACGTGTGTGGAGGGAAGCAGCCCTCCCTGAGCAGCGGTGTCTGAACTGCCTTCACACAAACACAGATGACTCAACCGGGTTAATGTAGATGAGGATCAATCTGTAGAGTTTTTCAGAAGAAGCTGCCAAGCATGTGGATTCGTTTTTTCCCATTTTATCCAGGCTGTCCCACTGATGTCATCTTGAGGGGCATCATCATCTTAAGCCAGGCCTTTGCCAGTTGCTGAAATTCACTTTTGGGGCTCCATTCTATTTTGAGTTAAATCCAGATGGGGGACCTGCACCTCCCCAGTTAGGCGATCAGGGCGAGCTAATCAGTTATACTCCCTCTGCAATTAAGAGAGAAAGAGAGAGAGGGGCACCTCCAGGAGGTAGTTCTCTTACTTGTCTTAAGTACCTGTTTAGGAGGAAATGAGTTGCTCTGGAGATTCATTTTTTTCTTCTTTGACTGTATTGGGGAGCCAAGGGCTTGCCGGCCTGACACGGCAGCGAGGCAGYGGTGGGCTCGCAGGGCTGCTGCGGGGAAGTCTGAGCTGGGCAGTGCAGGGGACTGTGCCGGGGGGAAAGTGGCTGGGTGTGAGGAGGACCCTACTGTATTCCTGTAGACTAGATGCTTGATGCTTAGATGGCTATCATCAGCTAACTGCTAACTTCTGTGATGGTGGACCTTTCACTCTGGGAATAAAAGTGGCTGAAAGTTTTCATACAAAAAGATTTCTTTGGAAAAATGAAGGTCTGGGGCTTTTCCTCATAACAAGATGCCAGCTCAGTGAAGAGAAGGTATTTTTCCTATGGAAGAGCTATTCAAATTATTGAGTGTACAATTTATATTTATTTCTCACTGAATGGCACTTCTTTTCAGGGCTTTAACACAGTGAAGCAATATCTGAGGCTTCTAACTTGATTTTGGGTTCCATTTATAAATGTTGAATCAAAAAATGATTTGTGTCAGACAGTAACTTCATGCTTTTTTTTTTAACTGAAAGATTGCAAACAAAATATATTTCTGTTCCAAATGTCTTCCAGGGAAAATGCCTTTTTTATCTATTTCAACTAGTACTCAGGAGTCAGTATAAATGCAGGTGCTTTTCTTATTAATACCTTTCTGGTATTTTTGCGATTCTCTCTTCCCAATGGTATCCTTTGGCAGAAGTTTATTATTGTGCTTGGTAATACATTGTGTTAGATCCTTCTGTAATACGTTTGTCTTATTCCCTCAGCACCAGTGGCACCTGAGATTACCTCCGTCGAGTATTACAACCACCTTCTGTACGTCAGCTGGACCTATGGAGGAGATGGTACTGACCTTTCTCATTCCAGGATGCTGCATTGGATGGTCATTGCGGAAGGAAAGAAAAAAATCAAAAAGAGTGTAAGCATTATTGGGGAAGGTGTAGCTCTTTCCTGTGTATTTTTGTGTTCAATTGAAAATTTTTTTATTACAAAGTTTTGGCAAGCTGACTGAGATTGGTAGAAGCCTCATCAGCTGAAGTATGCGCTTCTGAGGACTCACTCTCAAAATAGTCAGTGAACAAAATGACTGTATTTGTGATCTGACACAAGTGGTGATAATTTAAGTGAAAATTTAAAAATAGCCTCATGGTATTAAAACTATTAATTGCAGACAGTAAAACATAAGAGTATTTTTTAGTAAACTGATATTGTCCCTTCAGTTTCTAGTTAATGATAACCTAGGCTAGACATACTGGCCGAGTTTCTTAGTTCATTCAGTGCAGGTAGYGTAACTTCCCTTTTTCTGACTTTATCAGGCAGACATCCTTATCTATGATGTTTGATTTCCATTTTCTATTTGAATACAAGTTCCACTAACTGATGGGATGAGGATTTCATCCAGAGCATATGCACTTGCTCAGAAAACTTGGCAGACGTACAGAAGCATTCTCGGCACATTCTCTTAAACTCCCTGGCCCAATTTAAAAATCGCTTATAAACAGAAATCCGTGTTTTGTCCCATTATGCATTAACTATTGATTCTGCAAGGTACTGAGATACACATCTAACYTGAAGAAAAACAGCAGCCCCTGGACATACAGCATCGAGTATGAAGCAGCAGTGGAGCACTGCAGCACAGGAACTCCTAATACCTGCAGTGTAGCTTCATAAAGTCTGAGGCCATGGAATTTTATTTTTCTACACCATTATTGATATTTCAGTCATTGATGTGCTGAAAGCGTTTGGTCTTTTTCAAGGGAAAGGTTTCATTTCTACAGCTGAAGGCTAAGTATATGCTGAATTAGAACTGGATTTTCAGTGTAAGCCCAAATTCATCAGCAATTTTTATTTGGATTTATATGGAGGCCTCTAGCTTTTATAGGATTCTTAGTGGCTGCAAGAGCGCATCCATCTGGAGCTTGTGCAGTGTGAGAGTCGAATTATATGATTAGCAGAACTGATCAAAAACATGAGATTTCCAAACAGCAGAAGTTTCCAATATTTGGATCTTTGTTTCAAATGTGGAAGAAAACTCAATGTTTTATTTTTTTTTCTCATAAGTAAACTATTTTAAGAATTGAAGTGTAAAAAAAAAAAAAAAAAGAAAGTGTGATTTCGCTCCTTTCCCTCCCTTCCAAAAATCATGTTTCCTTCAAGATTATTATTTTTCCAGGAAAAAATCTGATTTTTGTCAAAACAATGATTTTCAGTAAAACTTATTTTAATATTAAATTTTTTAAATAAATAAAAGATTAAAATCAGAGGATAACTAAAAAAAAAAATCCAAAACTTCAAAACTGTCTTTAGGAATATTTATCTTCTTATTATTTTAATGGCAATAGAACCAGCAAGTATTATTTAGGAAACTCCTGTAACAACCTATTTTTAGCTAATTTCTGTGCTACAACTCATATGTGTAAATACTGGTGCATGTTTCCAGGCTAAAGGGTGTATCTGTTCTCCTAAGCTCTGTTGGTTAGGCACTGTCAGAAAAGGTTTCCTTTAAAAATTAGAGTGTACTAATATGTCTTTATCAGATTTATTATGTTATGTTTGCTTTCCTTGTGAGATTATTTGAAAGAACAGGTAACACAATCAAGTAATGATGACTTATTATTCCTGCTATTTGTATACTTCCCATTAGCAGAGAGACTCTGAAAAAGTTGGTCCATTTTGTTTTAAACAAGTGACCAAAATAATATGAATAGCCCTGTTAGTCTTAATACAGAACTGTCACTCCCTCTCAGGACTGAAAAATTCAGTCTGAAAATTAAGTGACTATAAATACCACCATAAGATTTTCTGCATGCTCTCTTTATATTTAGTCTAAAAGTGCTCTGAAAACAGTCTGCTGTGGTATCTGAGCTCTGCTTCCTTTTTCTGGATAAGTGAGGATCTTAGTCAATAGCAAAGTAATGGGCAGAAGTTTTTGACAAATCTTTTGAATTTCAGCACAGTTTCAGATCGTGTCTGGTTTCAAATGTGTAAATGACTCAAGTCAGTTCTTTCTATGGCTTATTTTATAATCCAGTCTGTGTCAATTGGCCCTGAGATCTGTGTCAAGCCAATAGRTCTGCAGATAGATGTTAGACTTGCCCAGCCAGATCTAATTTGCAAGCTCTTAGGATATATATGTGTACTGGCTTGCCTGTATGTAACTTGTATGTTCTTCTTAGAGATATCTGACTGGATTTAAAGTCTCCTAGAGTTGCAGTGGAGTCAAGTCTATGGTTTGGTTAAACTTAGTTTGATATTTTGTAGAACTTGAAAAATCCAGATGCAAGAGTATTCTCAGTGATGCTGTAAGGAAGTTTTTCTTTCCTCTTTACATTTTCACTGGTTGTACAGAAAATGCGGTCTGAGATTGTCTTCTCTCTGCATTGTGATATTTTATTGAGCATTATGATTTTCTTCTGTTGATGTCAGTGGGAACCGGTTTGTATAGCAAGTTCAGAGTATGCAGAAAATATCTGCTGTGATGCATAGAATTTTGTCTGTAGTGCATTAAGTGATCAGATTAATTTTACAAGAAAGATATCTGCTTTGGGTAATATTTAATGCTTAGTGTCTACAATTATTGCAGGTAACACGCAGTGTGATGACTGCAGTGTTGAGCTTGCCTCCGGGGGACATTTACAACCTTTCAGTGACTGCTTGTACTGAAAGAGGCAGCAATACTTCCTTGCCCCAACTTGTGAAATTGGGTAAGAATACGCTTGCATGTTTGTTAAACTCACTTCAGTGTAAAAGTAGCTCTGTCAGCAGGTTTAGCATCTTCCTCATTTCAGAGTTATGTACCTGTGACTGCATTTTTTGGAAGTTATAATTTTCACCTCATCTTTCTGTGAAGATAATCTCATTCACCTATGTGAAACTACGAAGAGTGGCAGAATCTGCCTGTAAGTGGAAACAGGAGAGTGGAAATGCCTCCCTGGGAGAACAATCCTGCTCCATAATTATTTCTCTAAGAAGGTTTCAGGAACTGGGATTCGGACTTCGCAGCTGAACTTTTCAGTACAAAGCAGACCCCTTCTTGGGTTTGATAAGCCTATTTCTGGATTTCAACTCTGTCTTCGGTCTGATTTCCTGTCTCCTCTTCTCTCCCTCTGGACAACTCCGTGGTCCTCCATCACTGAAAATGTATCCTTAAGTAAAAATCAGTGACAGTATTCTTTATAAAAAGCAGTCAAATTCATGGCTGTGGAACCCAGCATTGTTCTTACAGAAATATGTATACTGTATTCAAAGAAACAAAAAAGACTGAAGAATTTGATCCTTTAGGTGAGAAGGACTTTCAGATATAACTTTCTCCCCAGCATCTCCCTTTACCTCTAAAGAAGACGGCACAGCACTCCACTGTATCTCCACAGCTTTTACATTACTTTTACATGCACATAGAATCCTTGAGCCCTAGGTACCCGAAGCTGTGAAATTATGAAGTGTGCTTAACTGCTTTCAMAGGCATTAACTCCACTGTGAAGACAGGTCAGGAAGAGTTAGTAACTTCAAACTAGATTATGTTCTCTACCCACATAAACCTTTCCTGAGTGACAGTGAAAGGAGTAAACTTAAAGAACTCCGCAATTTCTGATTGAATTAGAGGTCTTGAAGCAATTATCTATTCTTCTTTCCTCATAGTTCCCTTTTACTCAAACCTCTTGAACAGTGTTGGGGCAAGCAGTGCAGTCACAAGAATCTGTGGTTCTTTGAAGTATTTTCACCGAAGGAAAGGACGGAARTTTGAAGGATGTAGAAAAATTCCATGGATCTTTTTCTTCCCTGTGCAAGTCCTGTCCACTGCTTGCCCCATGTGTGCATACAGTTAAGTGTGTGTGTTTGTTCCCAGGACCGAGTGGGTGGATGTGTGTGGTAAATATATCCCCCAACCACCATTATGAAAATGTTTTAGGGGGAGTACTTGGAACATCAGTTAGCTTTATCTTTCAGGCAGGTCCATGAGTATCGTGTATTATTCATGTTGCACACTGAGCAACCTAGTTATATCTTCCAGTTCTTTGTTATGGACAGGAAAAACAGCAAGTGGTGAGTACAGGCAGACTCTTATTGAACTGTTATGGTTATTTTGCTCTTGTTTTTTTATTGACCCCCCCCAAAAAAGTGGAATGGATTCAGTTTTGATAAATCACTTCTAGACGGTGCTTTTGTTTTTTTATTTCCTTTATGCTGTTTGCATTTTGAATAGACAAAAGTAGGGATATTTTACCAGAGGTTTTCCTTCTCTGCGTTTCTGAGGGAGCAGTGAGAGTTGTAATTAGAAGTAGTGGGAACTGATTCTAAGTGATAGACGACTCAGCACTTGGCAGTCACTTAAGGGCTCCTGCCAAATGTTCTTTCCTCCATGATGTTTGCTTCATCCTGGCAAATTTCCACTTACAGACAAATCAAGCCATTTGCTGCAGGCAAAAGGAGGATGTGCTTGGAATGATGCCCAAATATAAAACTCATATTTTAATTGAGACCATTTTTTATCTTGAGTCAGGAATGGAATGTGTTTCTGAATCTAGGAGCAGATATACTGGGGAGAATTAAGGGGAAGGGAAGCCTTCCCATGTAATTCTGGGCAACATGTACCCTGCAGTCCATGTGACAAGGAAGAAGCCATGTAACTGTGCCTCAGTCCCTACCCCTCTCTCCTTAACTTGCTCCCTGTTGCCAGTATAATCTTGGCAGCCTCCAACCCTAAAACACTGGTCTGATTGTCTGAGGATCAGATGCTTCTGCAAAATGTCTATAACCTCTTGAGCAAGTCATTTATGCATTTATGCCAGGTTTTTGGTGGCAAATCTTACACACCACATCCAAGCTCCTCTGACAGTATCTCAAGAAATTATTTGTGAAGGAAGAAAAGAAGAGCAAAATGTTGTTGTATGTGTTACTAAAAACTTCCAGACAGCAAAACATTTAACATGCTTAGAGACTGGGGATGAGATTTTGTGTTCACCTACGCAGTGATGACAGGAGAATAACTCTGTGCTGATCAAGGAAGTTCAGTGAGCTGCTACTTCTTACATTGTCTGATGCTTTTCTTAGTGCCTCAGTCTCCTGGAATAAGCTCATTGCTTCAGAATGCCAAATTTCATTAAATATCAATAGATTACTAAATCTGCAAACTCTGGAGAACAGCTTGGAAATGCACATCCCAAACTTCGCACCTTCTAAAGGCAAACAAAAGGAGCCCAGGATGCCTGAGGCTTTGAAGGCTTGAGATTGAGATTGAGGGATTGAGTATCCCTGATGTGAAGCCATCAGGATCAAAATCAGGAGCCAGCCTTGGTCTTTAAATGATCTTAGAAAAAAGTATATCTTAACATCACTCAAAAAAATGTCTAAGCTGTTCTCTTTCTATGCTCCTTAGGTTTTCCTTTCCTGTTCCCCTATGCTTTCGGTATTCCGCTTTAATTTGAGCAGACATTGCAGTGATAAGTGACCGCCACTAGAGGTCAGATGTTGCCTCTCAATGACAGTTAGCAAGGCCACCGCTGTAAATGAAGATGAAGGATGGGCCTGCAAAGAGAGAACCAAGGCTATCTTTCCACGCATTGTGGGGGCTTTGGGTTGCAGATTCAGATCCTTGTTTCATGGCTTGGTCTCACTCCTCAATGGAAATGAACGGGGGTGTCTTGCCTGAGGATATCTCTCACCGTCATTCCTAGGAGGGCCCCCAGGATTGCGCTCTCCCAAGCCTTTCCCAGTGCCAGGTACAGAGCTGAGTGGAAAAGGCTAGAGCTGGCACTGTTTGATCATTTGAAAGCTCATGTTTACAAATCTGAGGTGGGCCAGACTAGCAGATTTCTACTTCCATATCCCTAGCCCCTTAGGCTTTCCAGGACTTAGGATATGAAGCAGAATTTTCCCCTTTTGTCATTTTATTTTCTTCCCTCTACTTGTTCCTTATCCACCCATTTCTAAAGCAGCCTTTGTTTTTCAGTTGCTTTATTCCTCCCCCCCTGCCCACTCTGCCCAGAGCTGCAAGATATGTGAAGTAATACTTCAAGAACTGAAAAATGAGTGCTTGGAGGCCTTGGAGAATCAGTGTATGGCTGAGCAAATACTCACTTTCAATAGGCACTGTTCACACCATGCTCCCATACCACCCAACAGTCTGCTGTTTTCAATCTCTTGCCCAGGGGATGGCAATAACCTTCCTATGAAAGAATTCACCTCCCCATGGAGGAACCCCAGTCCTTTGAATACGTTAGCTGATTGACAACTGATCCAGCACAACAGCAACAAAAGTAAAGTACTAAATTAGAGAACTCGGAGGWCTGGACCTTAGGATTCAGTGAGGATGAGATCTCCTTATGCAGCTAACTAAAATGGGTGCAGATCTAATGGCCGTGAAATGATAACCTGCAAAGTACCAGACTGGAAGATTTTTTTTTAACTGCTAATTGACTAAACATTTTCTCTGATAAAATCAAATGAACCTAGTCAGTGTTCACTTGTGGGAAGCTGCTTCTTGATTGCCTTCTGGGGCAGGACTTGTGAAGCAGAACTTTCTTGCCCAGAATGTGTTGCTATGTGGACTGTCTTCTTCTCCTGGAAGAGTTTCTGCAAACATCTTTCTATTAATAGAATATGCTGATCATCCCCAAGCAAAGACTCTACTGAAAAGGGAAGTGAGGTAATTATCCAACTGTCCAAACAGAGAACAGTTTAAATAGAGAAGAAAAACCAAGACACGTCACGGTCTTCCTGTTTTACATTGGTAACTTATCATCATGTGAACCAAAGTTTTACATCGGCAGACTTTATCTGAAGGAAATGAAAGACAGAAGGCATCATGCATTACCTTTATTTTTGTTTGATGCTTTCCCTTCTTGGTTGTCCAGAGACTTAAAGATAAACTTAACAAAACGAGATTTTCTTTTCACCAGAACCAGCCCCTCCAAAATCACTGTTTGCTGTCAACAAGACTCAGACTTCAGTGACTCTGCTGTGGGTGGAGGAAGGAGTGGCTGATTTCTTTGAAGTCTACTGCCAGCAGACTGGATCTGGTCAAGAAACAAAAGTCCAGGTATGTAGGTGCCTCTTCTTTGGCTTCTGTTCTTCATTTCTGAAAAGACCTGGACCTTGCATCTTTCTCTTTTGTTCTCTGTTGCTTAGCATTTGTATATAAAGCCTGATTCAATTAGATGGTCAGTACACGTTTGGTCATTAAACCAAAGTTAGCCATGCAGTTAGGAATTAAACCTATAAGACCTAAGCTACTAAAGCATTTGAAATGCTGAAGTATTGAGATCCTTCAAAATATTTAGATTGGCTTCTGTCTTGTAGACCAACATTAAAAAAAAAGAAGAAGAAGGAAAGAAAACAAGCAAACCCAAGTAAGAGATTGTAACCGGTTGGACAGAAGCTATATGCATCTAACACATGCAACAGAGCGTCAATTAATAGCTCTAATATACTCTGCAAAACCTAAAAGGCCACAAAACTAAGGGCATTTCAATGAGCAGGAAAGGAAAAGAGGCCAGATAGCTTGACAAGGAATGGGAAAAATAGAGATATTTTGGCACCATGGAGCTGGGATCTTTTATGCAGAATCTAATTGTCTCTGATTTACTTTTCATCTGTTCTTGACGGTTGTTAACTGCAGTTGGGTAGGATCCTTACTGTTATTCAAGGAGTACCTTTATGTTGCAAATGTGGCTGCTCCTCAGACATTTGGTGCCTCTTATGGTATTTCCTTCCACACTCACCTAGTGAGCTTTGCTAATGAGCCTCCTTTTTCTCTGTCCATTTAGATACCTGTGCTCTGAGGCCACATGAATATCTGAGTGTTCAGACTGATAATGCTAGCTCTGTGAGATGTAGGAGCTGTAGTAATTTTGAATCCGTGAGACTCAATGCTGTGCAACATCTGAGGCTTATTTTGAGGTTTAGCTGATGGTCTAGTGATTACATGATTACGTGCCATGAAACATCATTCTCTTATAGGGTTACTCATACATAATGAGAAATCATTTCAGGAAAAAATAGAAAATAACCCACTCATCTTATCCCAAAGGAGACATACATACTCTTTAACCCAGTGTAAGACTAGCCTGTGAATTATTTAATATTTTGTTTAAATTGAAAAATGCACTGACTAAAGAAAAAATCATTTTAATCTTTTGAATAGTTCAAATTCCACATCTGGATTCCTGCTTTTTCACAATGAATAACGAAAGACCACAAAATTGTTATCCACTTAGCAGAGATTCAGAATAATGATGCGATTAGGCAAGGAAGGTACACAGGATTTGCAGCTGCAGTATGGGGCAGATAAGTTTTAAGAACATCAGGAAAAGACTGCTCCATTTTAGCAGGAACTTCAGGGGGTTTCCCATTTGTTGAAGTGAACATCTAGCACTGGGAAATACATAGAGATTATCAGCTTACTTCTCACTACATTCAGCACACTCTCTTCTGTCTTCATGAAAAAAGGGGAAGGGCTCAGTAATCCTCTTTGAAGCATTAGGAAGGGATGCTTTTCCACTAGACTGGTGAAAATTCTTCTTCCAAGATTTTCCATGCTAATTAAATTAACATTTTCATCCCTTTCCTCCATTTTTAAATCAGCAAAAGAAAAAGCAACAGCTTTCCAGGTTCAAATGTCCTGGGCTTTGGATGAATAATTTAAATTTCTCAGAGGAGAAAATGGAAAAAAATCCAACCAACTCCAGTTGCCAAACTTTGGCCTCCTTTCAGCTGAGGGAATCAAATTCTCTTCCATTATACTCAAGTACATATGATTTTTGTCTGTGTAACTGACCTCAGAATTGCACTGCAACAGGAACCCTTGTAAGTCTAGAAGTTGCTCATGACTGAAAACAGGCCATTGCAAAAATCCTGAGCTCTGGGCTTGCTACAGGATCTCGCACTCCACAGCTGGAGTGAGTTTGTTCATAAAACCTCTCCTTGTTCTCCTTCTGAACCACTAGCTCAGTGTCCCTGCTTTCACATCTGCAACCCACCTTTGATTCTACTGGAGAGTATAGAAAAACTTTTGCAGACCTTACGGACTTATGTCCTTAACTCAGTGCAATTTTTTTTGTAGTTGTATTCTTTTGCCATATCAGCATTTATAAAATTTCTTTGTACCTGCCTGGCTACCTGCCTCTTTTTGGGGGGGTACCTTCTGGAGGTTTCCAAGAGTTGACTTCTTTCACCAGATCTAACTTTATCTGGACAAATGCATGGGTGGAGAGAGAAGCACTGATTTGTGGTGTTACATTTATGGGAGACAAACTCCTGTGTATTTTTCCCTTGTCTGTAGGAACCTGTCACTGTCTCGTCACACGTAGTGACAATCTCCAGCCTAACCCCTGCCACTTCCTACAACTGCAGCGTGACCACCTTCAGCCACAATAGTCCCAGTGTCCCCACTTTCATTGCCATCTCCACCATGGGTAAGCAGCACTTCCTTGTTTGCTTCTTCCTTCTCCAGTTGCAACATCTGTGTCTCCCTGATTTCTAAAACTGCTCTCGGTTACGCTGGCAGCACAGGTTGCATGTCAGTGAAGGGCTGCCAGCTGTGGATGGGATGGGGAAGCAACTTGAAAAACAGTTTTAGAAAAGTCCCTGTTGGGGGACTGACTTGGAAAAATATAATCTAGTGGTTCAATGCTCAATTGGACTTTAGAAGTCAGAGTTCTAATTTGTGGTTTCAAAACTGAATATCAGGGTACCGTCTGATGACAGTTATAGAGAAAAATTTTTCCTCAGCCAAGCCCAAACAAAATAAGGGGAAAGTTGCATTTACAAGCTGCTAAGGAGAAAACTTGCTTTCTGCTTTCAGCAAGGAAGTGGGGACAGGGTGGGAAAGAAGAAGGGCAACTGAGGGATCTTGCACAGTCACAACCTGAAGGAAGAGCTCCCAATGGAGGTTCCTCCAGCATGTCATGAAGTCTGGCTCTGTGCTGACACTGAAGAAAGAATATCACCGTTGTGCTACCCAGAACACTGAACTTTTCTTTAGAATCTCCCCTTCAAAATAATCAGTYGTCTCTGCTTAGTTAGAGTCATGTAGCTTTAGTCACTGGTCCGACGTTACATATACCTGACGTCCGAGTTCAGTGCCCAGTACTTAGCTTAAAATTCTCCTTGATTTTTAGATTGAAAAATGCTTCTGTAAACTACTGTGGATGTAAAATTATTCCAAGAAAGTTAAGCAGGGAGGGTTCGTTCTTATAAAATGAGCAAAATAGGGTATCTGGTCTCAGGATAGTACAATTAATAAGCATGATAATGTGGAACAAAAATAAATCACAGTTTTGTTATTGAGAACTGATTCCAGCTCTTATTTAAAACAGAATATTTTGTTAAAATTTATTTACCCATGCCATTCAATCATTTTCAGCCCATATATCAGAACAGAATCTCTGACACTTTATTTCACTTTGGGGTTAGAGAAGGTATACATTATTGCTGAAGAACAATTTAGCAGGAGTTGAAATGTGTTTTGGAGACATAGATGATGATGAATATCTGTATTTTATATTTCATTCTCCCTCTTCTCTTGTTTTACAAATGTCAGTCCAAAGGAAAAAAATCAGAACATGCCAGAGCTTAAAAAAATGCCACAGTGAAGTCATTTCCCCAGGAAAATTTTATAAGGGCAGTAACTGGTCAAAAACTCCCTTTAGCTCTAGTGGTAGATTTTTATCTCTGTAACACTCCAGGGTGAATGAGAGCAGTTCAAAAAAATARCAGTATCAATATTCAGGAAAATAATACCTGTCAGCTCTTCTGAATTGAATAACCAAGAGCCATTGTTTGTATGTACAGTCACTGAGATGAATCCCAACGTAGTGGTAATCTCTGTGTTAGCCATCCTAAGTATCCTTCTGATTGGACTGCTGCTGGTGACTCTTGTTGTGCTCAGAAGAAAACATCTGCAAATGGCCAGGTAAGTCCAGATTTATGCTCATTCCAAAATGTTCAGGCAATAATAAACATGTCACAATGATGGTTGCAACTGAGGATGCCTGTGTACATGGGTGATGCTCAAGATGTTTGTGAAAAGGATACCTTAAAAAAAGTTGTCTTGCTGCCATTTGGGGCTCCCTCTATCTACTTTAATTCTTGGCTTGAGTTATAAGCCTCAGCTTTGGCTCCTTTTGAATTTTGCTGGATTGGGTCAATAAGAAGTGCACTCACTTATTATAAAGTGAACCTCAGGTCAGGAACCTAAAGGACAATTGGGGTCTTAGGCAGCAGGTTTTGAGCAGGATATCAAGATGCTTTTGCAAATCTGTCATAATGGCTTGGAACAGGAGATTTTTCCAAACATCAGATAAGATCATTAGTTCATCAGGTCCCAGATGCTGCATTTCGGAGGCTGTGGAAGGCCCTGAGCCTTACATATCCTCCAAATCTCCATATGTGGTTCAGCTACTGAGTAAAAACATCTTGAAGTCTTCATTCTTTTATAATCTATGAATATATTTTAACTTTCCCCACCATGTCAGGGGAAAAAAAATGATTTCATTTCAAAAATTTATGTTAAGAATCTTCTACTTGGCTACCTAGCAGACACTGCATTTTGTGTGTTGTGTCTTGGCTGTGTATTCAATGCAACAGATTACCACATCACAGATTTTTCAGGCCATCTATTTCAGTGAACATTATGCTGTTTGCTCCTTTTACACACAACTGGTTCTGGGAAACTGGGAAACCCAACTAAATTGGTTCTCTTTCCTATCTAAGTACTGTGCATGCAGCCCAAAGCTTTTTCTTTCTCACTTCCTCACTGCTTCTGCTACAGAAGATAAAGACCTCAGGAGGAAACTAAAAAAATAAATTCACTGAGGAGCTGCAAGCAATTGTTTATTTAAATCGAGGAAGCAAAACAGTCAAGTCAGTTATCATGTATGGCTGAAAATAATGGACTTCTCATAAACTGATTGGAACAAAACTCAGGAAATTCAGCTTTTACATAATTGCTTTGTGAACTTTGAATTTCCATGCTGCTGTTGTAAAATGGAGACAATTATATATGTTCTCCTTACAGGAGTTGGAACAGTTAATATTTAGTATAGAAAGGTGAATATTTAGTATATGTACCAAGACAGGCAACTGGTGCTATAAAAATCACAAATCTGGATGAGAAAGTGAGAACTATTTAATGTCTTTAGTAGCACCTTTTCCTTGTTTCCTTCTTTTTACAGATTATTAGGAAACTTGATCTCAGGTGGTGTTGAGTGTTTACTGGTTTTGGAGGGCTATGTTAAGGATGAAATTATTTCAGTTACGTTTATCGCACATTATCTCGTAGACCTACTCACAAATGTGAGTGATCAGCAGTTCTGAGAAAGGTCTCCAAGAGATCTCTGTTAAATCAACATCACTGCAAGCACTGTGAATCCAAAAATGCTAACTTTGTACCCCATGGTCTTCCTGAAACAGGGAGTGCGGGGCTGGAACCTTTGTCAATTTTGCATCATTAGAGAGAGATGGAAAGCTTCCTTATAATTGGTGAGTGTTTTGAAACAAAGCTTTTAATTGTTTCCCCATCTCTGCTTTTTAGCAAGTATGATCTTTAAATTTTAAGTGCTTAATTTTTATGTGATCACTGTCACTGTTTAAGATAAAGCTACTTTACCTGTTATTTTAGTATTTTATTTCTTTGAATGGTGACTCAAGACTATATATTCTGTCTCCTGCTATTTTTAGAAGGGAATGATGTATAACATATGTCAACCAAGTTTGGTTTTGGAGGATTTTTCTTCCTTTTTCTTAGGCACATATTTCCTAAAATAACACAAGGATAGAAACTTGATCTATAAATCCATTAGCAGGTCCGTAGAGATATATTTACATCTAGGAGTAAGCTTGCCTATAGATGACCAATTAGCAACTGTCTTTCCTCAGTGCCTTTAGTTCATTTTTCCTTGTATTGAAAGACCAGGGCAAGCCAACTCAAACATTTACTGTAACTTCACATTCAGTGCTGCTGAAATGACTGGAAGAACAACATATTCTTGCTAGTCTGGAAAACCACCTACAAGAGTTGCAGGCACTAACTATGGACTCCAAGCCATCACTAACACCATCAGTTTAAGAGAAGTATTTGAACTAAGAAAGTCTGTGGGATTAGCTTTTACAGAAGAAAAAGGGCCTTAAGCACTCCTTGACTGGCTGCCAGCGTGGTCATTCTCATTCATGTTCTTGTTAAATGAATGGAGGCTAATGACTGACCTGGTGTTTAGTCTTCCGTGAGGCAGCTGTTAGCAATCAATGCAAAAAGACCAACATCTTTCAAGGCAAGTCTAAACACAGATATTTAAAAACATACTGTGGCCATCTGAAACACTGCTCAAGTGTGTAGGAAGAAGGAAATATGAGCCTTGCTTTTACACCCGTGGTCAGCTMTGTTGACAGCCAAGAAGTTGGTGCACTTGGAACTGCTTCCCTGACCTCGTGGGACACAGCCTGCCAACAAGGACAGGATTAAATGGATTGATACTGCACCAAAACAAGCCTTTTGCTAATAAGCATGCAAACTGAACTAACAAGCCTGGCAAATCCTGTCAATACCTCACAGTGCTGCTAATTAACTGGATATTAAACAAGCTTCACTTGCTTGGTCTAGCTTTAATAGTGGCCAGCTGTATGCAGTAGAAACTAATCTCTTTTTCAGCTTCTCCTACTTGGACTGTGTTAATAGCAATGAAGGCAGAAGATCAAACGCTCTTGTTAGTTAAAGATCCAAGCTTGAATCAAATGATTAAACTAGTAACAGATGTTATTAAAACCAGAAAAGACTTTTTTATGGGAAGGGGAATTAATTAATAGTTTTGGATTTGTAAGTGAAGATTCTTTTTGCTTAATTTAGTGTATGTATATGTATATATATACATGTATATACATACATATATAAATACATATAATGTTATAAAAAAGTATTTGAAAAATATTCCTGTTGAATATCTCCATAGATTTCAGTAACTCAAACCAGTGTGGCTAGATTTATGGTCCTGACTTTTCTGAKTTAGTAAAGACATCCCCTTTTCTGTGCCTCCATTGCCTTCTGAGGGAAAAGCCCAGGCTTACCTCAAGACCAGATGCACTGTCCATTCAGACAGCAGAGGGGGAAGTGTGGCCCCAAAGACAGGCAGAAGGATTAAGAAACCTGTTTTGCTTGGGGCCATTCCAGGGACATAATAAGAGTGGCACAGGATAATAAGAGCAGGCGAAAGAGTTTGTAATTCCAGGTAGACAATGGAATTTTATTTTTTGAGTGCATATTTTTCAGTTACTGAGTAAAATCAATTGTTTTAGATGCTGGGAGTTCCTAAATGTGCACTGTGAACTCCAAACATACTAGCCTGTGATTTGGTATAGCATGGATACTTCTCTTGATKCAATGATGAAAGAAAACATGGGCTTAAATAATTCCTTCTGCCTGTGTAGGCAAGATGAAGTAAAAGCTCTGGAAAACCTCACTTGGGATATCCTGAATGAAAGGGTATTATCTTGGCAATACAATCACTTCTTTCTTCTAAGCCTAATGGAAACCCCTCTGTGGCACCAGAGCTCTGCTTACGCAAGGCCAGATTTCATCTTCAGTCCAGTCCCGCAGAAACTCTCAGTGATTAAACCCTAAGGCCCTGTTCCTGCAATCACTTTGGCAGATGCTTAGCTAGGAAGCTGAACTGCTGTGCTGGCCGCACTGATGCTGTCCTCAGAGCACAGAAGAGTTGCCCATGTCGCTCATAACCTTACTGGTTTTGTTGCTCATTTTTAGAGGGAGATGCTGGCCTGCTCTCCAACAGAGGTGCTGGCAGAGCAGGACTGTTTGGAAGCGCGCCCTTTGCAGGGCCACATGTAGGGCTTTTGCTGCTGCCTGACCCACCAAAGCTGTACCGATGTTGAGGGAAGGTGCACCTTGCAAATTGCCCCATTTTCTGTTCAGCAACAAAGTGCATTGAAGTATTACCTGCAGTTTCCACTGGGTGGGCAGAAGTTTTCCACCACTGGTTGGAGATTAAGAGACAACTACAGCAGAGGTGACTTGCTTTCCAGGGAAAACACAGTGTCTAATAACTTCTTATTAAGCAAGGCTACTAAAAAAGGAAATTTCACCTCCTGATTCCTCTTTAGAGCAGTTCTGTGAAGGTCAGTATTACTTTTAAGGCATTAAATTTTCTGACGGGATGGGAGGAAGGAGTCTGTATTTAGCCAAAAATCCTACTACTGGGGCAGTTTCTATTTAAATTTCATGACTTTTTCATGTTTGCAAAGTCCTTGTAGCCCACTCAACCAATACAGGTAGAACAGGCCTCAGTATGTTTCCTTGATTAAGGCATAGCCGAATCTGGTAAACAGTCTGCAAATACAGAATCTTACAACTATTTTTTTACTCAAATAAACTTCATTTAGCAACAATGAAACCTGCTGTGAATAATTATTCATAGAAAACAAGGAAAGAAGTTCAAATACTGTTTTAGTGAAAACCTAGGAGAGAATTTAAAGCACTTAAAGAGGGAACTCTCTGCAAAAGCTCTGTGGCCTTTTTCAGAAATCTGATACAATAGGAATTAAGAGATATTGGCATGATACTAATCTAACTCTGATACAGATGTTCCTGCTGACATCCACAGGATTACTTTCAGGAACAAGCGTGGTAGATTATAATAGTTATATGTGGTGAAAATAAAATGWATCTGTCCTGAAATAGCTCAAAACATCAGGAAAATAGGTTTTGTACCACTTTAGTAATGAACACAGGCCTGTGGATGAAATTTTCAATACATTTCAGTCTCTGAAAATCTGCCATTGTGTAAATTAACATTGCTTTAAAATAGTAGGCCTGAATCAATACCATAAAACACATTTATTCTKATCATATAGAATTTTATTGTGGATGGCTGAAAATGCTACACAGGGTGTCAGCTTGAGGAGTAAAAATTCTGTGGCTGCTAATAATATTCTTATAAAGAAAGTAAGAGGAAGGCTATATGGGTTTAGCTTGTTTTTGAAATAGAATTTGCTGATCTCCTGACTTCTGTTTGTCTTACTAACTCTGCTCACTTTTTCATCTTTATGTATGTTATTTATTAATGCTCACAGGCGTAGAAGTGTCTTTGCTTTCCTAACTCTGCTACCCTCATGCCTTTGGACTGATTATCTTTTGGCATTTTATATTAATCCTTGGTAAGTGATTTACTTGTTTTTTTCCATATGCAATGTCTAAACAATGTTAATTTCTATTACATGAAAAATGTGTGGTACCTTTGTTTTCAAATGGGTCAAAGCTCTTTAAGTTATAATTTTCTTGTTCTAGAACATGAATTGGAGAGGATGTGGGTATCAAAGTATTTGCTACCCTGCTTCATCTATTGTGTGTCTGTTTATGCTCCAACCCATTTTGGTATTAAAAAGCTGATTTTATGATGGTCATCTTATTCATTTCATTGCTCTCTCTTTGTAATTTTTGCCACTTCATTACAAACCCTGGCTTCTTCTGCCCCAGTTATTCACCTGTTCATTGCTTGGYGTGCTGCTGCTGCTTTTCTCATACTAAAATTGCTTGATATTGCCCCACCTGTTTGGTGTGTGATGTCTTTAAAGGTGCAGTTAGTCTCCTGATATCAGTGAAGTTTTGCTTTTGGAAACATCAATTTCCTGAGAATCCGTATAGACTAGCATTCCCCAAGTGCAAAAATTGGGTCATTATGTGTGTGTGTGTTTAATAGTTTCATCTATAAATAGTTTATAAAGGCTTAGTAAATAACTGATTGGTGTTTTGAAAATAGGTAGCCAATGAAGTCCCAGGGTCTATTTAGAACCAGAACTGTTTCATGAACCCTTTACAAATGCAGTTATAATTGACCATGATCCGAAAATGCTTCATTTGTATAAAAGAAACTTTTATAGAGTTATGGAATTTATAGAAACTGTTCCTGATGATCTGGAGTCCAATAGATAGTAATGTACAGAAATGTTTTTGGTACCAAAATGAAGATTTACTTTTGACCAAACCCCCTCCCTGGTATTATCATACAGCAATGATGCCCTGGTAGGTAGTCACAGAAATCTTCTGTGTAGGGATTCCTGAGACTGGTTTTCCTTGGGTCACATTGGCTCTGTAGAAGAAGCCATCTAAATTTGGAGTTGGCCCAGACGTAAGAGTGATTTTTTTTTTTATATATATAACTAAAGAAAGGGTATATTTCTTTTCTCCTGAAAGTCAAAGCATGTTCTCCGCACAAACCCAAGTGAAGACCAGAAACAAGTCTTGCAAATATCTCCAAGCCTAATGTTATATTGACTTGTAACTTGCCTGAAATTAACCCAGCATAGCTACCCACCCGTGTTGCACAGTGATGGAGGATTAGGCAAACAGTTTATTGTTGTGCAGATCAAACTCATCTCATTTAACTCTGACTGTCAAGAATTCCAAGATGGCCATTTTCAATGGCACTGCTGCAGAAAGAGTCATCCCCCTCTTTTGCCTCTTAATATGCATTAACTCACCTTTGGAGACGTGCATCTACCTTCGGAGGCTGCCTCTACAATCAAGCTACCTAGTTTAGACTAGACAAGTTTCAAGCAGCTGAAGCTGAATGACATGAGATGAATCCTTCTCTTTGTATTTGAATCTGTAGGATAAATGGAAGAATAGGTGAAACACCAGCTAGTATCTTTTGTGCACAAGTTGGTTTAAAACATTTATGAACATTCAGGAAACAATTGCAATGCTAAGAAACAAAGGCCTCTTGAGACTCTCAAAGCACAAGAAATTGTTTCTGAGAAATGGATGTCAATCATTTGTTTTATTTCCTCTTGAAGTGTTCCTTGGAGAAGAGTTGTTAGAAACGTTCCCATGATAAGCAGCACTTAAATATTTTTTTTCTTTTGAAATGAATTCCAATATGCCCAGCATTAAAAGATTTACCACAGTCACAGGAGATAAAAGAGAATTGCATTGAATAATCTAGATGAATTAATTTTAAGGTTTCTTTGGAAAAACTGCTTTGAAGATGTAGAATAAATATTACCAGGGTATGCATATAGTACACATGAATGAGTGACTGTAGCTGTATAGATAGCATTATAGGCTAAAGAGGTGTATAATACTATAATGCTTTGCAAAGTAAATCTCCGCATTAGTGTAAAATTGGTATTGCTATAGCTCTTGCTCACTCTGCAGGCAAATATCTGGATCTAAACTGAAAGGTACCTTGACCAGATAACGAAATTACCCCAGGTTGCAGCTGCTCTGATAACTGAATATTTTGGAAAATTTCATTTTGGAAATTTTGGAAATGAATCAATTGTTTCTCTTCTAAGCTTGAAAGGGTACAAAAATAAAATACTCCACTTTTTAATATTTATATCTTTACTCTCTCTTTTCACTGCTTTGAAATTAAAAGTCTTTCAATTTACAAATTGAAGCTGTAACCCAAAGTATCTAGAAATCATTCAACTATCGTCATGAAATTAAAAATAGCATCAGTATAATGTGATTAATGAACAGATGTTATTTAGTACTCAGAAAAAAGAAGTATGACACCACTAGGTTTCCTTCTGGGGAAGCAAGAATCTATTTGTGTTCTGTCATTGCTCTGTCACTGTCTGGCTGTGCACTTGTCATTGGTGCTCTGTCATCCCCTTAACAGGGGGGATCAGTATTTTCAAACCTATAGCCAAAGTATCCCAGGGTGCTTGTTTTGTGCATTTAATCTGAGTGATCAGTTAACGTTTTTGTGACAACGACTAAGTGAACACACATGCTCGCTCACTCACTCACTCACTCACACATACTCCCCCCTCCAAAAAAACACATGAAGGTAGTTAGTGTAGTGCAGTTCTTATGTCCATTTCTTAAGGTTTATACTGTTTAATTCATTCATAATCTTGCTCACAACTGTCTCTAGTGAATTATATCACTTATAAATCATGTGGAGACAGTGCATTACATGACTAGCATAATTATCTCTACYTGTCAGAAGTCAATTAAAATTTCCTAAGGTTTAAGCCTTAGTCCTTGAAATCAGTAGGATATTCGCCATTGTCTTCATTGGTCATCACGTAAGCAGGCTATGCAATGGGTGAGAAATATTGTTTGGGCCCTTTCTTTTTTCCACTACTCTTACTTGAATTTGCAAGTGGTTTTTTTACTCCCTTTACCCAACAGACGTACACTCGTTCCCAGTAATGCTTCAGCACTGGCGTCTACTTTTCCAGCCTACAGGAGCTGGAGTGGGGCTGCCTGCAGCCCTACAGCCTCCTGTCTGGCTTGGCCAGGGTTGGGCCCCTGGGACTGAACCCAGGCCCACATGCAGCCACTGGCGCCGGTGGGTCAGGATTTGCAGAGGACCCATTTGCTTGTGTGTACAGGTTTTCCCTTTTACAAGCAGGCAGTTCTTAGAGCCACAGAATGGAAAACTCATCCCATTAACGTCAATGGAAATTTCACTATTAGCTTAAAAATATCCACTATATTATCACCAACCTTATCCTGAGTAATATGGTGACCATAAAACATACGTTCTTAAATCAGTACTAACTTTAAACCAAGAGCATACAACAGCTTAACGAATGAAAAACTTTTTTTTTTTTTTTTACAGGAGTAAAAATGGGTTAAAGAAGAGAAAGCTGACCAAGTATGTGACTTCTTGAATATTTAAAGAAATTTAAAAAAAAAGTCACCTTAGACTGAATATGCATGATGGAGTGCATTGGCATAGTGATACTGCAGTTACAGATATAGAAAACTTCTTAGTAAACACATCCTGAGAGATGTCAGAAAGCCAAAAACAAACAATAATTGCACAAAAGTAACTCTCCTGAGCAGATAAGCTGTGGTAAAACAGCTCCTGACTGATATAAAATTAGTCATGAGGGAAAAGATCAATTATCCAAGTTAGTGATTCCAGCGGAGCTTTTCCTTAGTTAAAAATGACAAATGGTGAAAAACTGGAATGCGTTTATTTCCCTCTTGACATGGGGCTCTCATTACGGTTGTTCCTAGAACATTAGATTATTAATGCTAAGGGGTAAAGAGGAGTAATTAAGTGGTGATAAGACAAGTTCCTTTGGGCATATTGCCTCAAAGTAAATGAAAAGATTGCTGTGTACATGCTTCAGTAGCTTGTAAATTAGAACATGATAATTAGGTGAGGGAAGCTGTTTACCTGTGGGTCATTATTCAGAGCGTTAGCCTAATTATTCCTCCTTTATGTTCAGAGGCTGTGCCTGTACTAAGAGATAGACCCTTACCTGGCGCACAAGTGTGTAAAGCAATGGGAGTCACTAAAGCAAGGCCAGTTTATACCTGCTGAAGCTCTGCATAGCTTTGTATAGTTATATTTCACTATTTTTAGTGTCCATTTCTCCAGGAGAATTCAGCCTCTAATGAGAAATGCCTATAGTTCTCAAAGCCAGTGGAGAAAACAGTTACTACAGCAGCATCCAAAACTATTTTAATTTTTTTCACAGACCTTCTCCAAAATCAGGCCCTAAATATGAAATCTATTAAGGGTCTGAATGAGCAAAGCTCAGATGAGTTTTAAAAGTGTCTCTTTACCAGATGGTTTCTGTATGTAAAAGCAACCTTTTACATGGTGTTGAGGCAACTTAAATGAGCTGTCACTGCTCTGCTATAAGAAGCATGCTGACAGCACAGTAATTCAAGTGGGTCTGCACCAAGGTGCAGAATCACCCTCTCATTGTGGTGCCACTTGTGCCTTGGGGATATATTCCCTTTAGAGACCTTCAGAGGTGGTTGAGGGGCCAGGAAGTCTAGGTAAGATGCGTGGGCCTCTCCCCTCGCCTCAGGTCAGTGGTTTCCCTCCAGCAGGACAACTCCTACCTGCTAACCCAGGTCAAACCCTTAACATCGTCCTCACTAAGAGCTTCAGAGCTCAGCTCACTGCAGGGATCAGCTCCTCTCCCTGAGCTGTGCTTGCTTGTGATGTTACGGTATGGTGCAGGTAACCAGCAATATGTTCAGTGCCATTTGTTAGCACAGATTCAGGAGATTTTTTTCCTCCCTTTTGTTACTTTCTAGCATTAATAATTGCAAATATGTATTCATGACTTGATAGTGTTCTGTGGGGCCATAGAAATGAAACCTATTTAAAAAGTTTTTTTTCCTAAATGTTTGTGTGTTTGTTTGTTTGTTTGTTTTTTAAAGCCCTGTCCAGTTGGATGATTTTGATGGCTACATCAAGGATATGGCCAAAGATTCAGATTATAAATTTTCTCTGCAATTTGAGGTAAATCCGTGGGGACTCCTTCCTCTCCTACCTGCCATGCCTAAATCAGTTTTTTCCAGATGTTAGGTTTTTGTGGTGTGTTCCTGTGCTCTGTTGTGCTTAATATGTGTTGTTGCTAGGTTGATGAGCTTCACTTGAAGTTCTGCAGAGCTTAAACACAGTCCTTGGTATTATTAAAGACCATATTTAGTAAGCTGATTTCTATGGCTCATCACATTTAGATCTAGATAATTGTCAGACATGTATTCTTTAGTTTAGGGTCTGTTGGCAGCCTAAGTTGAATTCAGGATTTTTATAATTTCTTTAATTTGGGTGGCAGCACTGGAATGAGAAGGTGACATCAAAAAATCTCTTCAAGAGCACATTATTGAGGTACATTGCCTGAATTACCCAGCATTTAAAGTCAGTTTAGTCATATAAAACTAAAAAGCTCCAGTCCTAGGGCTGCTGAAGTGAGACCAATGCTCCCRATGACTTAAAAGAGGAGGAGGAGGACTGTCAGGATGTTACCCACTGTAGTGTGTGGCTGACATGTGCCCTTCCTCTCAGTGAAAAGTGCTTTGATGCATCATATATTAGATGTGACTACTTACAGTAATAACTAGAAACATCTTTAAAGCATTCCCCAGTATCAAGATCGAAAGCCACTTGAGGAACTGAAGAAAGCTCTTAAAGTGGTGTGAATGACCACCACAGAAATAACTTATCAACCCCCAAGTGTCAAGTCTGACACTATTTTAGCTAATTAAGTGCCACTGGAGAGGAGCATCCCTTAGTCATGACCTTGACTGGCAGCAGTGCACTGATAGCATCAGCAGAAGAGACTACATCATTGGTCTGAAGTTGTTTTGAGCCAAACTCATGGGCAGCAGATAAGGAAGCTCAGTGTATCTCTACTGTCAGTTTATAAAGAGCTTTATGAACATTTTCAGCTTGGTACATGCCGCAGGCACTCATTTCACAAAGAATTATTTTTTGAGTGTTAGTGAATTTGACCTTGACATTTTTCCTTCTGTTACCCCAGGAGCTAAAACTGATTGGGCTTGACATACCCCACTTTGCTGCTGACCTTCCCATGAATCGCTGTAAAAATCGCTACACAAATATCCTACCATGTGAGTACAACACATGCAGGCTCCTGCTGAAGTGCCTCTAGAGGGAAAGAAGAGTTTTAATAAGAGAACTGTGAAATCAGCACAGACTTTTTGACCGATAAAAGCCTGTTCTAAAACCTGCTCCTAAAGAGAATCAGGTGATAGAGGTTTTGTGTTAGCCTAAGACTGGTGATTGGAGTTGAGAAACGCAAGGTCATTTCTACTACTGAGCAGTGTTATTTTTTTCTTACAATTTTAATGAAATCTAAGGGAGCCCAAAAGGACAGCAGTTGGAGGGTGCATTTTGCACATTAATTGAGTTGCAACCCTGTAATGCTTACTGAAGCAAGCATTGCTCTCTCTTGGCGAATATGAGCATTCTTTATTTTTTAATAGATTTTTCAGTTTTTAGAGGATTACTTTTAATTTTGCTTAGTTTGAGAGGAGTGCCATGTTTGAAAGCCAAGTCATATATGTACATTTTTTTCCTTTTACAGATGATTTTAGCCGTGTCCGGTTAGTTTCAATGAATGAAGAAGAGGGTTCTGACTACATTAATGCCAACTATATTCCCGTGAGTAAAGAGACTCCAAACAATGTAAAGGATAATGCCCTGTGCAGCAGTTAGAGCATGTCAGCAGCAAATGGTGCAAAACTTCCTGGTGGCTCAGTCACGTTTTCCACTTCAGCTTCCAGTACTCCGCCTGCAGGGAACTGTGCTTTTCACTAGCCTCTGCAGTCCCCCACGCTTGTTCTCATCACTGCCGCGAAGGTCTGCCCCTGTTTCCCCCTCCACCCTGGCCGCAGCTCCGTGCATGCCGTGTTCGCCCTGTGGAGGGAAAGCAGGACACGAAGGCATCTGCTTAGAAAAAGCCCCTATACTTGGGGGGATGTTCTCAGGGGAGCATTTCTGCCTCCCTTCTGTGACCAGGAGACAGCGTTGGCCCTGGCCTGGCTGGAGGGAGATGAGTCAGGATTACGCAAAAGGGAGGCACCTTTGGATGAATCAGTGAAGCCGCTTTGCCACTGTGGAGTCTCCCAACCAGGTGCTGCTGAACATGTTGCCTGTATTTGGTTTCTGTGTAGCAAGGGGATGAACAGAGACAGTAAAGCTGCAAGTGTCTGAGCTCATACTGAATCAGGAAATAAAAATGTACAAATACCCAAAAGCACCACTGGCAAATGAGAAAACTTCTATGAAGTGTTTATAGCATCCAGACTTATATGCAGTGATCTCCTTTTTGGATTGCTCAGTTTAGATTTTATATTTTACATCTATTCAGTTTTGCTTGTAGCATAATACTAGCCATAGGAATTGCCTTCCCAACAGGGACAGACAGAACATCCTAATGTTTGGCTTTTCTGATAATTGCTTCTTCACTAAATACCTCCTTCCAGACGCTGTTATTAGTGGTGATCTGAATAGCTGTGATATTAGAGATTTGCCACTTAGGTTGGCCGTAGCCCGTGCAGACAAACAAAGAGCTTTCCATATAGTACAAACACTGAGGTTGAACTGACTCTTAGAAATGTCTGGAGGAAGTAATTTGTGGAAGGGGCTCCCAAATCTTCAGTATTTCAACAAACCGCATACTATGGTGGCACAGAAATAGCCCAATTTACATGGACTCATGCTGTGCCTTAACTGTACCTTTTGTTCTTACTAGGAATATCAAATAACTTTCCAAATGAAGTTTTGCTGATACAGTCTCATCAAATATGATTATAGTAGGTGTTAAAACTGCCCTTCTGTGGATATTTTATTATTTACAKTGGTCTTTTGAGGGGGGGAGGGAGGAGAGAAGAAGGACTCYACATCTAAAAGCACATTGATAGTGACAGGAGCAGGAATGCATGGATATAAGGCATCTGAGCTTCAATAAAACATAGCAATGATAATCTGTTAAGGGTGTTGACTCAGCATAATCTGTATTGTTTTAAGCAGAATTCTAATTAGCTTCTTACCAGTTTAAGTCCTTATAAAGTAAACACATGCAAATACTCCTGTTTATTGCTACCTTCCATTTACATCAGTTCTTGAAAATCACCACAGGCACTGCCTGGGATGAGCAAGCTAAGGGTGTATAATTGTTTTTACTTCTATAATGAAACAAACCTTTAAATTATGAGATCTGAAAGAAGTTGGAACTTTGATATAAGATTCTTATTACCTGTTTGTCTGATGTTGCCTTTCCAGCTCTCACAGCAAAGAATTTGTAAAATATCAGCTTCACCGTCTGTTTTTCATTCTGAATTGATTATACTTTGGAAGCATCAAAAACTGGCAAAAGTTGTAATCTCAAAATAAATTTAAAAAATCATGAAGTAGTTTCTTTAAAATGCACAAATTGAGCTTGGGAAGCTAAAAAAAAATACATATACCAGAGAAAAATACATGTTCTGAAGCATTAAGCCTGTTGGTAAATAGCATCTCTCTCTGTTTCTTAGGGTTACAATTCACCCCAGGAATACATTGCAACACAAGGACCATTGCCAGAAACTAGGAATGATTTTTGGAAGATGGTTCTTCAACAAAAATCTCAAATTATTGTTATGCTCACTCAGTGTAATGAGAAAAGAAGGGTATGTAGCAAAATATTAAGCATAGTATAAAAGAAATTATTCTGAAAACATATATATTTTCTGGTGGGTTTCTTTGCATCGTTTTCTAATGATGAAGCAGCATCATAGCAAGACCTGGAATTCCACTTATGGAAGGCATTTCAGGATTGGGTGACTTTTTTCTGGTTATAACTGGACCTGTAAGTATGGGTTAAGGGTAATTAATGAGCCTCTAAAGGTCTGCTGCAAAGGTTTGAGGGTGGAGAGTACACAGCAAACCATAAAAATTAAATCTTGATGTGATTTCCTTCACTTCTGGTTTGTTTAGGGCTGAAGCTAAAACACGGGTCTGAAATGGTGAAAGCCGTAGGTAGTTCTTGTATAGTAGACATGAATATTTTGTCAGGGGCAGGGTGGGTTGATGTACTTTTTCCTATCTCAGCAGTCATCTCAGAGTGCCTAGAATGTAGATTTTTATATATTTCTAGATTTTAAGTTTAAAACAATATCTTATGCTTTACAGGTTCCTTGACATTATAATAGGACCATTTGGAAATACATTTTTGTGGGKTTTTTTTCTGTATATTCTTGTTTCCTGTATTTTGTAAAACGAATACTTTTAGACCTACTCTATTAGGAAAAGTAACAATCTAGAAATAATATATGTATTTCCATTCTTTGCTGTAGTAATGTTCCCCTTCAAAAAAACAATATATAACCATGTCCATAGTTGCACAAGCAAGAATGATGAGGCTGAAGAAGTCATTGCAGTAAATGTTACCACTTACTAAAGTGTCCAGTAAATAATGCTGTAAGCATTTCTAAAATTGAGATTTGGTATACTTTTGATTGTGATTCCTTGTTTTATATATATATGTATATATATATATATATATTTTTTTTTTTCCCCTTTCAGGTGAAATGTGACCATTATTGGCCTTTTACAGAAGATCCTATTGCATATGGGGACATCACAGTGGAGATGCTGTCTGAGGAGGAGCACACAGACTGGGTTTATAGGAACTTCCGAATCAGCTATGTAAGTGAAATGTATTGCATTGCTCTACTAAAGCAGTGGGACCAGTTTTGGTCCAGACTTTTCTTTAACTTTTATCCATCTCTGGCATTCAGTGGAAAACACCTAAGGGAAAGATTTTGGCCCTGCTCTTGTTCCACACAGGCAAACATCAAAATTGTTTGACACGTTTGCCCATAAGATTGTCATCTCTATGAGCTTCTCAGTAACAGGCAAGAAGAGGTTAATGGTACCCTGGCTAAGCACATGGTGGTTGAAACACYGGCACTCCTGGGGTTCTGGACATTTCTGTGGTGCAGATAATTAGTGACAATGAACATGTCAACTTTTTCTTTTTTTTTTTTAATCTAGGCATTGGTGATTGTCCCCGTGTTATAAACCGTTCAAAACTTGAAAATATCAATACAGAAATTGAAAATATTTTTCAAAAGGGCAATTGTGCAATATCCGTAGCATAGGCTTGGTGTATGTCTCAGACAGGACATTGAGTAAAACAGTTGTCCACACAGCTAGTTCTGCATGCCCTATTGCTACTGCAATAGAACATTTTTCTGCTTTCACTTATTAAAGAAGAGGAAATGGGAGAGGCGCACAGTCCATCACAACCTGCTAAGCTTCCTGTGCAGCTTCTTCTGTAAAGCATGTGAAAACACAGTAGGAACTGGCAGGCCAGTTTAGAGAACTTGCATACAGGACCAAATAAAATGACACATAGTCATATGTGAAAGCAAGTCTTTGACCTCATCTCTGCATTCTGTTATCCTCTGATATCAGCAAGTTCACTCTTAAGACATTTCAAGCTCGACCAAACTTATAAAATACTGAAATTCATGTAAGCGAATGAGATGTCCAAATTGAAGCTGTTCAGATTTTCAGGCATTTCTTTTCAGCTTTATTTCCTGCATCAGCTAGTTGTAGGCTTCAGCACTTGTAGCAAAGGGGAGAAATATGGAGGAAACATGACAAAAGCAATGCCCTGACACTTTGACATTGGCCCAGGATCTCAGTCCTACTCCCACAGGCCAAAGTGTGCCCAGGGTGTACGAATGCAGAAAACGTGATGAAATCAACTCAGAGGTTGAGCTGCTGGTATCTGTTAAAAACAATGTCCAAATGCAGTTTGCAGTTCAGATAAACTGCCCATTGCCAAAGTCAGGGAGACAACTTTAGGGTCTTTTATACTGGTCTCACTTTTTATACCCTTAGTTATAATTGACTTAGCATCTGCTGTTGTCAGTGACCAGAGACAGGTTACTGGAATAGAGGGATTTAGCCTCACCCCGAATGGCAAAATTAAAAGCAATGATTGTTTGCCATAAGCTGTGGTGATGAGGCATCCCTGCCACACCCCAAGTTTTGAGTTCTTGTAAGTCTTAAAGCCAAAATGAGTTTTGTTGAGGATCTTATTTCAGCTACAGCCAGCAGAGGTCTTAGCATGATAAATGCTTTTGTCAATAATGGGTATTTTTTGAGAAAGTTCCTTCTCCCTCTGGAAATGGTGGTGTTGGGAGACAATTTTTTTCTTCCCTTTTGCTTTTTTCTTTTTCATTGAAACTTGAAAAGGAAAATTCTCATGAGACCAGTCTTGCTTGTTTGCCAACAGTGTTGCTCTTTGTCAGTGGCAAATGGAAAAAGAAAAAGAGAGGGAATGGAATAGAAAGAAGAAGAAAGCCCAAACCTGAAAATTACAGCAGTTTTTAATCAAACGCCATGTAAGATCTGTGCCACTTTTTGACCAGTTTTACTTCCTTAGGCTGTATTTGGAAAAAGATCTCAGTTGGACTGCGTGTGACTGCACTGTCCAAACTCCTGTGAACATGCTGCCATTCTGCTTTTCCCATTAGGCTGATGAGGTGCAAGATGTGATGCATTTTAACTACACTGCCTGGCCTGACCATGGTGTGCCCACAACCAACGCTGCTGAAAGCATCCTGCAGTTTGTACAGGTGGTCAGACAGAAGTCAGCAAAGAGTAAAGGCCCCATAATTATACACTGCAGGTAAATGCTTCAAGGAAATGGTGAATTAAAGGGCATAACTTGTCAAAGACCTTGTAAAACCATTGGAAGAAGAGATTCTGGGATTCACCTGTTAGCTAGAGATTATCCTCTTTGCTTTTAAGGGAAAAGGACTAATGCCTTTGACTAGAGTGGGGCTGGGATTTCAGCCTGCATCCACAGATGCATCCGTAAGCATTTCTTTATCCAGTAGTGTCAGCTCTTTGGCTGGTGTAAGTCCATCAGCAGGCTGGACTGATTTACACCAGCTAAAAGTCTGCCCTTGCTTTCTTGTTACCACTCCTTTGCAGCCTGGAGAGTACAACCCAGATAGCAGCCTGCTGCAGCATGTTGTTTTCCTGCAGAAGCATCTGCAGAGAGCATCCTCCGCTCGCTTGACACTCAGCACATTCAGATGGGACATATTAACAGTGCTACCCTGTGCGAGCAGTAATCCCAGTATCCCATGATAACGATTACATGCATGTTTTTTTTTTCTTTTCTTGAAGGAAGCTTGTTTTATATACAGACAGATTTGTCTCTTGTGCGTCATATGGCCTTTTATTAGCACACTTGCCTACTCGGCCGCTCTGGGGGCAGCTGCGGTGTTGGTGATGACAACATACCAGCTTGTTTCCTGATGCAGCTCTCTCAATTGACTTCAAATCTCTTTGTGGTTCTGACTGCTAGAGCTACTCAGAATAGATTTTTCAGAGATACGTAAATAGCAGGGTTGCAATGGATGAATATGTGTATATTAGGATGACACACGCCCACTGGAGGTCTAGGCTTGAGGAGATTAACGTCAGCCTATCCCACATCACCCATCTCAGAGGCAATAAACAGTTATGTTGCTGCACAGCACATCAGCACCCTCCAGTGATGTCTTTCCTGTTGCTGATGTGATGGTTGGCACTTTCTGTCTCTTGCAGCCACTTTGCATGCTTTCGGGAGCTATTTCTCAGAAAACAGTTTTTTATAGCAATATAATTTCTGGTTCCAGATATGACATTAAGTGTTCTACTAGGAAGCAAAGCAAAAGCAGCATTTGTAAAAGCAGCAAGTCATGCAGCCCTCCCCTTTAACTTATTGGAGGAATTCTTAAGGAATATAGTTTTGGGTCTGAGTCCTAATATCAAGAAAAGTGCTAGTAAGTCAGAGAAGGGATTTATATGCAGGTCTGTGAAATCAAATCCTTTATATAACTCTGCTGGCCTTAATTGCTATGGGAAGGAACAGGAGCAAGCATGAGAGAGCTGGAAAACAAATGTAGTATCTTCTTTTTAATTGGGATACTCCTACCTGCAAAGAAATATGTTTTCAGATGGTATTTTTAGAGTTTATTGTACATCTTAGACCAAGCTACAGCATCATGGGGCAGGGACTGATGGCCCTGGGCTGGGCTGAAATGGGGACTTGGGCTGGGCAGGGTGGGGGAGGCCAGTGGTTGTAGGGACAGGCAGGGCTTCGGKTGCCTGCAGGGCCGCCAGTGTTGAGCTGAGCTGCTGCAACTTTGTCACAAATTCTTTCATGGCTTTCCTGAAAAAAGCAAGAAGGCAGCAGAAGCAACTGCCACTAAGACGCACACTTCTACCCACAGGTAAATACTGTGTTGGCATTTCGTATAAGGGCAGCATTTTAGAGATTCAAAAACACATCTAAAAACACATCCAAAATGAAATCGTAGAATTCAACATTACTTGTGAAATCACAATGTAAAGAATTATTTGCATACTAGAAACTCTAAATCAAACCAGTGTGTTTTTTTTCTAATCACTAAGCTTCCCTTTGCAGGGATGAAGATTTGTCAGCTGAGTTCTTGCTGCCTATTTCTATCTGGTACTCCCAGGGCAGAAGTACTAGAGCATAGCCTCTTCTGGCTGCCAAACCCCAAGAGGCCATCTGCTGAGGATGAGCTCCACTAGTGCCATGTCCTTGCCAAGCCATTAATTCCCCTTGTAGAGAGCTATGGAGCTAAATCCTTGCAGGTTCAGTCACAAACACCTGGGTACAATAATCGCTGCAGAGCGTGTCTTTTTGCAGTTACAGCTACAGCTCTTGTAGTTTGTGATTTCTCCCCACTTTGAAGGGAAGAGGGAAGTATGAGGGTGCATGGGAGCTGGCAGTGAACCTGGGATGAGCAGACTCCTAAAGGTGAATGAGCGGGTGCATACACACTCTGCATGTGAGTGCACGTACGAGATGAAGAGGAATATAGGAAGGTGAAATAATTGCAGAGCCATCCATTCCATTCATTTTGTCTAAGCAAAAAATGAAGGCTTGCACAGCATTATATCCTCAATTAAACAGCCCCTTGTCTGCCCTTAAGTTAGATACATCAGACTATCTATCTCAGCTGCCAGAYACCTGCTCTTTGCAGCACCACCAATCTTCCTCTGCGTCCACACCGGGAAAGCCTGAAATGATGGTCATGTCTGTGTGTGTTGCAGTGCTGGAGTGGGACGAACAGGCACCTTCATAGCCCTGGATCGACTCTTACAGCACATTCGTGATCACGAGTTTGTAGATGTATTAGGTCTGGTGTCTGACATGCGGTCCTACAGGATGTCCATGGTACAGACAGAGGTAAGGTGCCCCTTTCAGCTCGTTTCAACATTAAGAACATACCATATCTATTTCATGCTTCTCTGTAGCATGTTCACGTCCAACAGCATGTTGTTCCCATTGACCACCTGACAAAATAGCTATGAATAGATACAATTAAATTTTCTTCTTCATTGTAATAGTGTCACATTATTAGTCTGCTGCATAAGTAATCATATGTCAGAGCCTGACAATGTATCTACAAACTCATTGATGTCTTTCAGTGGGGATGAGTTGTTGTCACCTTATAGGAAATGAAAGTGTAAAAATACATTAGAGGAGATTAGCAGTTGCAGTTTTCAGACCATTTTGAAAAGAATTGTACTTGCTGAAGGAATTAATGACTCATGGACCGATATCAGGGTTAGACAGCCATTCACACTTGTTCAAGAGGTGATCATCTGGCCTAGCACATGAACTAAGTTACATGATGGCAGTATAAATATCCAAAGCAAAACAAAAAAATAATGGTGTTTGAGTCTGCCAGACACCCTCCTTCCACCTCTCCCTAGCCACACATCTATGGGATATGTTTTTTTCTTTTTTTAAGGAAAATATCAGGAGAATATTCATATCATCAGAATATTTGTATAGAAAAAAATGCACAAACTCTTTTTTCCAAAGCAGAAACTTTTATGCATCTGAAGCATTCCCAGTGCCTCTGCTAACGACTGAATGGTTTCACGCCCATTATACTGGTAGCTGGTTAGACACAGTATAAAGTAGTAATCACCATACAGCTGCAAGTGCCACCATCACTGTCTGCCGGCTGGGTCTGGCAGATAATCTGTTGCCAAGGATTACTTAATCCAGACCAAAGAAGCACGCATGGGACAGGAGAAGGAAAATCTGCAGCAACACTTATTAGYGCCTGTGAATGAAAAAGGCCTTTCTCAGACGCCATCACTCTACCACTTTTCTTCCCAGTTTACTAACTTAATCCAAAGGCAGATCCTTATGTGAACATAAGAGAAACAAATACCCATGGCCTGGGTTATTTCAGCTACAACTGCATTACCACTCTAGAGGTGCTGAGGTTCATTTTTAAGATGTGCACACTCCTTGCCCGCCTGGGACTGGTGTCAGGGGCCAGTGTTTGGTGGTCTCTGGTCCAGCTGCCCGGGACATGGTCATCCTACAGCTGCAGCAAGGCCACTGTAGCTCTCCCACCCCTGCCCTTGGCCAGCTGGGGTCTCCCCACTGCCGTGGCAGCATTTCATCACATCAGCCTCTTTTCTCTGCCAAATAAATATGCAAACCCACAAATGCAGACTCATTCCTCTTTTTCTCCCCTGCACAGCCATGCCACAGGGGTCATTAGGTGGCAGTGACACTCAGGCGCAGAAGCCACCAGCACTTGGGGCTTCCATTACAATATGAATGATGATAACAACTATTGTTTCTAAATGCAAGCAAGGTTACTAGCAAGTCAACTTATAAATATGGATACAGCACTTTTCTCGCTGCATAGTTGTGATTTAAGAGTATATCTAGTTATGAATTTAAATTTGCCACTAACAGGAGAAGCTATGAATAGAGAGACTGTTTTGTTGGTTAGTCATAATTATTGGTAATACTCTTCATGCTAATCTCAAGTAGTCTAGCTTCAACTTCCAGTCAGATGGTATCAATTCAGCCTACACTGCAACTGCAGTGTTGATTCATCACTCACCATCATTCAGGTTATTAATAACTTATTACAATGCCAGGCTAGTTCAGGTGAATTTAATGGTTCCACAGCTCTCTGTAATAATTAAGTGCTATTACTTTGGGAGTAGACATTTCACTATGTGTTGCAGGGGGCTGAGGAGAGAAGTACAGAGAAATTATGCAGACCGTTACTATGAACTAGCAAACTGTTTCACTGTTTGGATTTTTGTCATGCTTTCTGAGGTGCAAAAACCCCTTTTGTGTGGTCCTTTCTTCCAGGAACAATACATTTTTATTCACCATTGTGTGCAATTGATGTGGCAAAAGAAGAAGCAGCAATTCTGTATCAGCGATGTCATATATGAGAATGTCAGCAAGTCCTAGTTCAGAATGACAGGTGGTAAGTCAAGCAAACCTGTCCTTGCATAGTCCTTACAGTTTATCAGCTTGGCTGCTTTGTAGCAAGGTAGCAAACAATGTAACTGATGTTTGTTCCTCATGCTCCAGGAGCTCTGCTTGGGGTTTGGAGCTTTTTCTGTACCTCATTCCCCTCTGAGGTCATTTTCACGGGGGGAGAGAGAGAGAGAGAGAGCGAGAGAGCGAGAGAGAGAGAGAGAGAGCACGCAAGCGAGCGGGATTGAGATTTTGTGTGTGTGTGTGTGTGTATATATATAAATATATATATAAATATATATATAAATCCCTTTAGCTTCTTGCATTAAATAATCCATCATACATCCTGTGGTAACTTTATTAGCTCACTAATTGTTCAGAGAAAAAAAGAATCCTGAAAGAAGCCATCAACAATTCCTATCAATTGTTCTAACGCACTTTGCAGAGTTTAAAGGGATCGGGAAGAGGGCTTGATATGTTCAGTCATTGTCAAGTTGCCTGCCAACTGCCAAGTTAGCAAGGCCAACAGAGATTTCTAGGAGGGGCTCCCAACACTGCTTTCATGTCAAGAGAGCCTGCTGAAGAGCCAGATAGCAACCAAAAAGCTCTGACATAAAACACTAGGGAATAAATATATATATATATATATATATATATATATATATATATATATAATTTTTTAGGCTAAAACCAGGGAACAAGCTAGGTCTCAAATTGGTATTAGTGTTAGCAATTAAAAAAAAAAAAAAAAAAAAAAAAAAAGTGCTTAACTGCTGAGCTTCAGTGACTGACACGTGCACATGCAACTAGCCTGGCCCAATCCCCAACTGCAAAGTCAAACACACTGCTCTAAACCACCAGGAAAGCGGGTTGCAGTCTCCTGTCTAGCTCATGTAAGCAAACACTTTTCCTTACCCAGCGAGGATAAACTGTGCGTGCACAAGCAGCCAGTTACTGCTGCTTGAGCGATAAGCTTTAGTTCGTTAGGTGGCAGTAACAAGCCACAAGCCTAACATTGACTGTGGGGTGAAGCAGGCACCAGCACACTTCTAAGGCCAACTGGCTTCTCAGATAGCTTGTAGAGAGCCAGGCTCTGGGTACGTGCAGCTGCCCCTGCGCTGTTAATATGGTGTTATGCACCTTTGCTAGCCTCTGTGGACTTCATTTCCCTGCCCAGAAAATGACCCACAACTTTGCACATGCCTCAGTTTTCCCGATGTCTAGGTAGTTTACTGTCTAACCCGAATCCCAGAGCCTGATTGCACTGATGGGCTGTAGTCCCATCCTGTGTGCATGTCTGGTAAAAATAAATGCTAAAGACTTTATTTCCTTATTTATCATCTCCATGCTGTTTGTTCTGTTCCAGGTGAGACCATGAAGCACACCCATCTTCCCTTGCTTCTGAAATTTTTTTCTTTTGATGGTTTGAACTGCCACTTGTTCTGCCATGAGAGACCACTGCTTTGCAGTACGCGGACAATGAAAGAAAGAAACTTTAACTTTTAGAAGCACTGGGGAGACAAAGCCTTAAAGAGCCTGCGGTGTCTTTTGAACTGTTTAATTTCTGAACATTTTTTTTAACTACTGGACCAAATTCGACTAAATAACATGAAGGAAAAGACACTATACTACATGCATAAAATAGATTGCTCCAGAGTGTGGTTTTTTTTTTTTTTTGTCTGGTACTTTTGGTTGATCTTTTTTTCTGTGCAGGTTGGGCTTAAGGTTAAAGCAAGTGCAATATTTTTTTAATGGCTGAATGAAGAGCTTTGAAGAGCTTTCTGCCTGTGTCACCAGTCTGTGCTAAAGAAGTCCATAGGAGAGCAGGCATTGTTAGTATCTAATAATACCTCATTAGTGAATAGCGAGGCATGAATATACATGAAGAAATCTGGAGATTGTGAAGAGAAAATGGGGGGGAGGGTGCTAGATACACTGATTTTTACTGTTTCCTGCAGCACTGACATTCTGTACTTGGGGGAGTGGGGGAAAATGCAGGACCCCAGGAACTGATTAATGGTCAGAAATCCAAACCATGAAGCCTAAAGCTAGAGTGGGCAGCCTATGTTGAGAAATGCGGTTGTTTTGGTTCTGGACTGTGCTACTACTATTTAAGCAGTGGGATGGTTCTTTTCTCCAGCTTTTTCAGTAATGCCATTGATCAGGTTAATTTTTTTTAGATAAAGCTAATCAAAGTGCAGATGAGTCTGAAGCTGAAATATCTTTGACTCCATTACTATAGCATTTAACTGTCTGAGCCGTCTATGGTGCCTATACCCCTCAATGGTTATTATTTTTAATATGTATTAACCCTGTGTAAAAAAATGTGAMGCTGATTCAGGTTGGGGAAACAAAAATATGTGCTTTAACGGTTGCAACTATTTCTGCAAGCCAGGAATTCTCGATGTTCTGGAGACCAGGTTTTTGGCATGTGAAGGGAGGGTTATCGCTTTATTGCTACAAGGCTGCCAAAGCGTCGGTCTGGATTCCTGCAGGGACTTTGGGGTCAGGGCAGGGGGCTCTTTCCTTTTTTGCTGTCGGTTTCCGTTCTAGTCAGAATAACTAGCTATATATATATTTTTTGGTCTTTGTATAATTCTGGTACATCATTGTGTATTGTGACCTGGATGCTATCAGAATGGATGTTGATGGCATTTTGTAACCTGTTGCTTTGTGTCACCTCCTTGGAAGTTAGCGGCAATGGTACTCAATGTAAACAAAGCAAACTTGAACTGAAAGTAAACACACTGGATTGCTTACCTGTGAAGCTGTCACTGTCAGCCCAACAGCAATGCCCCCCCGCGCATGCTCTCCGTCCACTCCCGGGGCCCGCTGTCAGCTGGCCAGCTGCCAGGGCAGAGCTCAGCAGCTCAGCTACTTCCATGGAGCCCGATCACCTCCTTCAGATGGTGTTCAATATCTTTTTTTCAAAAAATTATTCCACCATCAGGTGCATATTTAATAGCTACTTCATCACAGAATCAGTTACAATGAAAAAACCTCCTTTAAACTGTTCCCTGTATGCTATGCAAAACTGTGTAGGTTCAGCCTAGCCTTGCCCCCCCGCCCCCTGCCAAAAAAACCCAAAACAGGTCCTTGTGACGGTATTAAAAAACCAAGACTCTACCTCTTCTTAAGCAGGTATGATATGAATTTTCCCCCCAACTCCTGCTCAGTGCATACCACCGGCCAAGCTCTCATCTCCTGGCTTCACCCACTCCTCACACTTTCCATAAATCTAATATTACTTCCACTTTGCCTAGACTTAAAGCATAGCTACCATTCCTCTAAATAAGATTCATAGAGCTGATACAAATGGGCAGATAGCCCTGTCTTTAGTGGGTAGATTACTAACAAGAAAGGCCTCAATAGCACATGGTTTGCCGCTATTTCACCTGTGTGCCCAGGCTGGAGTGCTTGCCATTGCAGTAGAAATGAGAAAGGTTTGCCTGGTCTAATTTGAACAGAAGCCAGAAGTGCATAAGTACAGTTGACCGTTCAGCCCTTGTGTTTGTCCTTTTTTTGTTTGTATTTCAGAGTGTTGTTATGTGTTTACTGAGAAAAGGTGTCCACCCCCTCTAGAGAACTTCTAGCAGAAAAAAACAAAATTTCTTGATTTCTCGTCCACTGCCTCCTCCAACTGCTGTCCATTGCCCATTGCTAGCATAGAACAGAGTAACCAGGTTACTTGTAAAACATTCATACGCACGCAAAACATCACAGTGTGAGCTGGCTGTAACAAATCATTGCCTGGTCGTGACATGCTACTAGATTACTGCAAAGATGCTAAAATGGTACTGTTGCAAATGATACTGCCTTGATAGCCTGAACATACTAGGCAGCTTTTGAATACAGGACAAAAAATTATTCAACTAGTAGGTTAACAGCAGGTTTTTCCTTTAATAGTTACTTCATCACAAAATTAGTAATAATGAAAAAATTCAAAAAAATTCTTTTCCTCCCGCATATGTGAAACTGCATAACTGTGTGTTGAGGTGGCAATGGAAATCTTTCCTAGAGGGCTTTAAAGATGTATCTAAAGCAATAAAAGATTCTGGGAGACACGGTGCTTCAGCAGTATCATGCAGACCCTTTTAGCATGAACTGGCATGTCATACCTTCAGTTTTACTTTGTTACATATATTGAAAGCCAATCCAAAAAACCCTGCACTTTGGATTCATGCTGCATGTTGATATGCTTTCTAGGATCCATCAAAGCAGACCTCTCAAGTCATCGCAGATCTGTAAAGCTGCCTCAGCTTTCAGTTTCTGTAATGAATTGTTTGAAGGATGAGTTTCATTCCTACTGCTGTGCTGATACCACAGGCGCTCTATATTGAGGTGCTGCGCTTACAGCACCTACAGAGCCAGCTGTGTGTAAAAGCAGCTCTGCGCACTGAGGGACCATTTATCTAAACTAGAGAAGGTTTTTCTCATTATTGCCTGACACTGTGCGTGTTTACAGAGGAGGAACAAACAGGTAAACTTAAGGACACGTCTTAGAAGAGTGAAGTTGTCAGATCTGTATGTAAAAGTGTTGTCTCTTCTAACGTGCCCTGTGCAGTGACCCCGGCACAACTGGCATTTCAGACCTATTTTCTTGCATCCCCCCACAAGGATTAAGAACAGTTTGAAAAGAAGTAATTGTGCTTTATTTCATTTTTACAGCTTTTTCTGTGCTCCCTTTTTCAGTGCAAAGTCACCCCTTGTCAAATATTCAGCACACAATCCTGTGCATCAGAATGGCCCTTCCCTCCCCATTAAGTTCGTCAACCACATACTCACACCACCCTCTGCCCGCATCTAACTGTTTAAAGGGCTCGTATGAAAACACAGGTTTCACACAGCCAGGCAAAACCTGTTGCTTTTGGCCACTTCTTGTGAGAAGATAACATTGTTAGCGCTGTTGAAATGGATGGGATCAGCGGGTTTTGAGCTTTCACGGTGACAGACATCAGTGGCAAGTGGGAAGGGTCTAGGAAGTCTCTCTGTTTTCTTTGATCTCCTCCTTTCTTAATTTACAAATGTTATCAAGAAGTAGAAGCACAAACATTAATATCCCACTACTAGTTTTGATCAGAATACTAGTGTAGTAGAAGGCCAAAGTTGCAACCTTTACCCAAACATGTAACTACAGAGAAGCTGAAGACAGACACTGAAGAGCCAAAGGCACGCAGGCAAGCAGGCATGCATTAGCTGCAATGCAACATAATAGCAATAAAGATTCAACCTGTTTGTGCAGTAACAATGCACACTTACAAATTTCCTCATGGATGCATCCCACATAGATAACTCCACTGTTTCGACAGTGGTGGGAGGCCGAGCACAGAAACGTGGTGTCTCAGATACTGTCTTGATGCTTCAGGCTCAATCCTCAGACCAGTCTGCTTGTTTCTTGTTTTTAACATTACACCAACTTCACAGATGAGGAAAATATCCTGGAAAAATGAGGCTGCTAATAAAATGGTAAGTTGGCCAGAAGCATGGGTCTCTGTTAACAGTCACATTCCCCTTATTCTTGAGAAGCAGCCCAGAAAAATTAGTGGAGACACTTGCTTGAACATAGGTGCAGGTATACAGACTGCCTCTTGCTTCTGCACATCCTGAAAACTGCAAAGTCAAAATGCCTTCACTCTCAACAACAACAACAACAACAACAACGAGAAAAAAAGAAATGCTTAATCCACATCATATTAGTTTTTATTGGGTTTCTATTTGTTCCCTTAGCTAAATTAGTGAAGTACTAAAGTTACTGTCCAGCAAAGCATTTCCAAGGACAGTGTAATAGTTTCACAAACACCGATGAATATGCTTAAGAGTCACTGGCAGCTCAACACATTTCAGAATATCACATCTTTTCAGATGCTTCCAAATCAACCATTGATGCCTGCACACAAGAATACTGTGCTGCTCTGCACTTATTTTCTGGGCCCAAAGTAACACCTATTGTGTTTTATATAACACAATAAAGCAATAATGATTTTGGAGCAATAAAAGTACATTAAAAAAATCTCACAAATCACAGTTTGTCTGAGCCAAGCACTGTTTAACATTTGACTTGATAGATGGTATCTAACCTTTTCCATGCATCAATACTGGAAATGTAGGCTAGACGTGTTTTTTATGAACTAAGCATGACGTTTCATAGTGGTTTTCTTTCCCCCTAATGTCCCTAGGGAAGCAGCAGACTAAAGGAGTGGAAAGAAGTGACACGCTAATGTTAAAATATATGTGCTTAGAAAGCCCAAAACTGCTGAGTGAACATATGCTGCTAAGACTTGCCTCCACCCCCAGCTAAAAATGCAGACTCAATGACAGCAAAATAGTAAAGTAGTTATTATGTTATCAAACACCACCTTTTTTCCCACATTTGAAAAGGCACTTTTATTGACATTTCAATAATTGTTTTGCTTCTTTTTCAAAGACACTCCTCATGTATTGCATTTTCCTAAAATATTAGTGTAAAAAAACCCCAAAAACCTCTCTCTGCTCAAATCCTAAAGAAAATATTTTGAATGAAATATTGCATTTGACCATTGTTGTTTTCATCTAAGACACTGAAAAACAAAAACATTTTATTTTCACTTAGTTAACCCAAAATTAAATTTCCTTTTGATTTCTGGTAATTGCCAGCAAGCTGAAAACTCAAAGACTTTTCAGGTGGAGGRAAGAAGCTCTCCAGTGTGCCTTAAATCACCAAGGTAATTTGTACACAAAAGGGAAAATGAGTGCCTTAATAACACTTAGATTTCACAGACTGTTACACAGAAATCATGCTGTCTAATTTAGCACAGTTAAAGGGTAAAGTGCAACTTCTGGCTACACTGCAATAATAAGTCATTACTAGTTAACTAAAAAAAAAAAACCCCACAAAAAACAACAAAAATAGACAGGTTATTCTGCTTATCATTAAAGTACATGGAAGGGATGGCCTATTTCCCTCCCAGGTATCTCCAAAGATGCCTCTGACCATGCTGACCCCATTCAAACTTGTCTGGTTCTTCCCACACCAGTTAACAGTAATACAGGAGCGCAGCTTCAAAACAAGTTGTGAAGCTGCCTCTTCCCTCTCAGGGACAAAATATGGTGCTTCTGGCAAGAGCAGCAAACAGAAAGAGTCTCAGAGCCAATTCCTCCTTCTGGGCAAAAGCAAATGTATGTTGAATGCCAGGATAAACCTGCAGAGAATATGAAAATAGGGTTTATTTTGACCATTATCAAGGGAACAGAGGTGCAAGTAACCACCACAACGCCTTTTCCAGTATCAGACACACTTTCCACATGAAAATGTGGATTAAAAATTTTTAAATGTTAGTCTCAAAGACCTTTTAAGAGGTTTACTCCTTCTGTATTTACAAGTAAAGTAGCATCTGTGTAGAAACAGCTTCAGATCTTGCTTTATTTTGTTAGTCATTCATCACCAAGCACAGGGCACCTTGCTGTACAGCGAACACTTTTGGGGCTAAGTACAGACACTTATTAAAGAGGATGAGGAAGAGAAAATTTTAAATTTGAATCACAGAATAGTTCAAGTCTTTGGAGGACTGGACTTGACCTTTGATGAYAGGACACCCGGGGAGATTGACAATTTTATCCCATAAAGCTATGTATATAGGTTGACCAGATGCAGTTATCATAAAGATGTTCTGGTTAAAATGTTTCGTATAGGGAGAAGGCAATCAAGAATAATTGTTTCTTCAACTGGGTAAGACAAAAATCCATTTCTTGGTCATTGCTATGGTGCTTGCAGACTTCAGTTTGGGGGTTCTTCGCTTCCTGATCCAATTCTGGAAAGACTACATTTAAATGACAGATGTAGTACCTATGTACTTTTAACAGGCATAAAGAAGATATATTAAATGTAAAAATATACATATGTATATATATATATAGACACATAACCAACACACAGCAGTATTTGTAAGGACATTTACAATGAATGGCACTAAACACCTTTATTAAGATTGGAATTTTTCTTTTATGAAAAATGAATATGATTTTTTTTCCCTTGTACGCAGAGGAAGAGCAAACTAATGGCAAAAATCAAGAACACTTTCTTATTTCAATACCATCTTTGTAGTCACAAAGATACAACAATTTAACAGACATGAAATACTGTTTATTGCAGACTTTAAGCTGATTCATGTGAAAAAGGCACTATGAAACTTAATCAAACTAGATGATTAAATGTCTAAATTAAGTGATATTATATATTATATATAATACATATATTATATATAAAATCACAAGACCGTGTGAAACAACAAACATTTTTGTGACAAAAAAAATCACTGTATCTTCAAAGATAATATCTGCTGGAAGGGATGTTCCTTTTCTCCCCCTTTTGCTTCCAGGAATCCACTTTTTCAAAACATTAAGTCTGTAAGGAACAATAATAACTTTTTACATACARAAAAATTGACATGTGGGATCAACACAGGAAGAAGTCTAGATTATACACTGTTCTTTTGACAGGTTAAGTTACAAACAAAAAATGCAAGTCTATAGATTAAAAAAAAAAAAAGTACTGCAAATTCTTTCATGGCTACCTACAGCATATCTGATCACCTCTTTCAGCTGACTTGTGTTACTATTTTCTATTTATTCCTTGCTGTGTAATATTATGGTTCATCATGAGTGAAGCATTGATAAAATAAAAGTATAGAGTATTATTTTGCCATAAACAGCATCATTAGTAATAAAATATGTCAAGAGCGGTGCAAGAAAGATTCAATCTACASTGGGGCTGCTGTTCATTCCCTAAACTTTTCCTCTTTGATTGCTGGCACCGACGACTTAACTAAACATCCTGTAGATGAACGCAAGATAACAAAGCCTGAGCCAAAAAGACAGAATTGCAAACTACAGCAGGAGATGGAATTCAAAATCTTATCATTACTGAAGAGTTCAAATGCTTTTTATTGCTGGCTCAGCTTCACTAGGATGAATCCAAAACAAAGACATGTTTCAGTTTATCTATCATGGAATGGTTACTTCCATAAAGCCAAGACTTTTCTTTAGGTGTAAGCGATTCAAGTGCCAATATTTTCAGCTGTCAGAAACTTTCACTGCATTTCTCATCTACTCATTTTGAATCATGAGAAGTCAACAACACCTGTTTCTGTGAAAACTAACTGTAAATTTTCTTTATGGTGATTAGTCATGTTTACAAGGTAATAAGACTCCTTCACTGCTTCCTAAAGCAAAGCATGATGGTATAATGTTAGGAACAATGGACCTAAAGAAAAGAGGAAAGACATTTAGTGGCTGCTTGCTTCATCAAAGGACTCCACTCCTGAATCTGTGGCAGCTGCACTGATTTTTTCTTGTCGTCTTCGCATAATTTCTTGCAGTTCTGAACTACCACTGTTAGCCTATAAATGAATAAAACAGAACAGGAGTTATCTTGTGGTTGTGACACAAGATGAAGATTCTCTAACAACATTTTATTAAAAGAGATGCTTGAACAAGTTTAATCACTTTGAAGCACCACAACTGAAAATGCATTAACAACAACATGTTAAATAACATTTGGAATAGGAAAGGTTTACACTATTTTTGACCACTGACCAGAAAAGAGTCTGCAGACTATTAAAAATGTCATCTTGGCTTTTAACACTACTGAGGATCTTTACTTCTTGCACACGTCCCTAGAAATGCTGGATTTTTATGGAGTGAAATGTTGCCTCAGTAAATACAGGGTTAAAATCCACCAAGTTTGTTAGGATTCCACCCTTGAATACTTTAAAATCAGGGCAATTGTAGTTAGAAGTTGAAGCACATAAAGCCTTGGTGGTTTCAGATTTACAGASACACAAATTTAATGTCTGCTTGAGGGTCTGCAGAGCCAAGGCCTAGGTAAGGATTCAGACACCTAACATTGGTATTCTGCATTACAGAAGATGTCGTCATGCATTGGCTGCCCAGACACAGGGATTTCAAACTTAGAACACAGCAATATGAATTGAATCATTTTAGCACTGACCCAATGGTGTTGCCTGAGAAACAGTATTGTAACAATAAAGTTTTATTTTACATTTTAGGATGAAAAGCTATAGTAAAGGTCTGCTGAGCTAGCTGCAAACAGAGTGCTCTGGCAGCCTAAACGAAGGCCAGGACACATACCCACCCACTAGAGCAGATCTTGCCAAAGCATGCATGCCTTTGAATGAGACAAGAAGATTATAAACCAAGATCCATAGCCACTGTCTTGTTATTTGGCTGGGACATAACTTTACAAGCTTCAAAACTATCTACTGAAGTATCCTTTGAATAAAGCAGCAGCAACTATTTTTGAAATTTGCAAAACAAACTTCAGGTCAGTTATAGAGAGAATGCCTCAATTGATTCTTAATTCTTAAAATTTATCTCATTACATAAAATTTAATTTAGATTTATCCTATTATATCCATTACAACACATTATCTGATGCCACTGCCTGGCAGACACATTGGAGATTTACAGGGAAAGAAGATAGGATGATTGTCCTAAGTAAATTACTACTGCTCTCTCTCCTCCTCCCCGAGTGGAAAGGCTAAGCGAGGTTGATTATGAATACGACTGAGCAGGATACGAGTGACTCACTGAAGGCAAGAGAGTGCTTTTATTTGTCTTAATTCATCTTGTCCTTGCCCATTTGGTTTCAGATACAGAGCAAGAGCAGCAGTCACCCGATTACTGAAGTCATACATAAGAAACATTACTAGATACCCAACAACTTGCTTTATCAGAGGTCATGTAGAAATATTTTCCTGCAAAGGACTGAGCAGCTGAGGCTGAAACAATTTACCTTTCTGCTAATATCAATAACAACATGACTGATGAGTTTGAAGTGCAGGTCAACTAAACCAACTGCAATACATCATGCAGCACAGCACAACAGACACATCCTACTCAGAGACGGTGCAGGGTAGCCAAGTAGCCTAGGGCTGTTCTTGGGAATAACATTTTTGGAACAGACTGCTAGACTTTGGACTTATTTATTTACCAAACTTTATCTCTTTCCAGATGATGAGGTATCAGTAACCCATAGCTGCAGGTGCAGGAGGAAGCCAGCGCTGACACAATCGCACAGTTGATACCTAGAGTCACACAAGAGCTCTAAATAGAGCCATGGCCCATTATGGCCACTTCTGCACCTGTGTCCTTACATTCACTTAGATGTCAAAGAGAATAAGCTATCCTTCCAGGCAATTGGATGCATATATGAGATAAGAACCATTCTCAGCCTTAGACGGATGTATGCTCATGCTTCCCACTGATGGAGCAGGAAGATGAGAGGAACGTGGACCTGAAGTGCTCCATCCTGGAGATGAAGAAGTTATTCAGAATATTGCATCTCTACACTTGCACCTCTGTAGTACTTTCCAACACCAGAGCTTGAAATGACCAGCAAAAGTTGAGGACATGGGTACACAAAACTCACAATCATGGAGATTTTTATTAATTTCACTTTGCAATGAGGAAAAAAAAAATCTATATAGGCCAAGTTGCTCTAATGCACTGCACTCAGCATACAAGGTGAACTTCAACTCTCAGAAAATCTCAGAAAACAGTTCCATGGGTGGATACTCTGATTGGTACCAAGTATGTGCATCTTGCCTCCTCCTGAGACACTGCTGCGCACCACCACCATTTCCTCTGACAGAAGAAGCGGTGTTTGGCCCCAGCTATGCCCAGCTCTTTGCTGTCTTTGACACTATTTTCCTCAGTTATCTTTTTGCTTGGCCAGGCCCAGAGAGCTGCAAATCCCAAACACCTTCCTGTATTTACAGTGTGTTACTAGGTTGTGTTTATACAGTGGCCATTAGGAGTTTTGCTTCCTCTGATGTTTTATATTCTGGTTTGATTCAAGGTTGAATGGAGTTGCCATTAAAATAAAGCAAAACAATTGAAATTACTGTAACATACTCATTTTTTCCTTAAAAAGGTAAAATTACTGAATTCCAGCTGTCTGAGGTAGGAAAAAAAAAAAAGCAGCTGCATAAAAGACGATGAAGAGCTGGTTTGTCAGTATTTGGGAATACAGCGCCAAATCAGAGATAGGTAGGGCCTTCACTGGCTTGCAAAAGTGAAATGAGTCAAGAAATACTGTGGAAAATCCTGAATAGAAACAGCAAATAAAGACCAGGCAAGGAGTTCTGTAATATTAGATAGCAAAGGGGTTTATTCTATCTCTGGCCATTGTTGCTATTTTACTTTAACGCCTGAGTCATTTACTGAAATATGGCACCACAAGTATTACATAAAGGATGCCAGGACTACAGAACTTCATGAAACTTTGTCACCTATTAATCATATACAACAACTACTGTGGGCAAATCCCAAAACTTTTTTATATATAAAAGTATTCAATTATGTTCGATTGTACAATAGGCCTGACGCTGATACAACAAGTACGAGTGTGTATAAAAGCTTCTGTTGGAAATGTTTCTAGTTTGAGCAGTAAAAATGCCTCCTTATTTGGAACAAGCAAGCTCATGTTTGCTAGGTAACATGTAGATAAATCACTGTTATCAGTGAACGGTACTCACTCTTTTAGATACTCTTGAATAAGGACACTCATTCTAAAACCCTGTGACTCGAAATACTACGTACACAGAAAGGAAGGTGCTTCTTCATGTTCATGGTAACGCAGCAGACTGGGGGCTAATGCAATCGGGAACTGTTCACATTTTAAATTTAATCAGTTAAAACTCAGATAATCGAAGCAGAAAAAAATATTTCAGTTACCATTTCACTAACAAAATCCAGTGACCTTCTTGTTAAACTCTCAGTACCTGTTTATTAACACTGGCAGAGCATTTATTACACAAGTTTTGACTGCTCAGTTTCCTGCAGAGTGGAGACCTACCTGAGGCAAGCACAGAGGGGAAAAAGGACAGACTTCTGCAAATCTGGTGCATTTCTGGTTTTCAAACCAACTTCCACCATGAAGATCAAGAGTGCTTTCTTAGATATGTAAGCAGGGACCCACATATATGCACAGAACAACCACAGAGTTAATTTAACACCCTATGAGACACTGGGTCCTTTGGCAGGACAGAGAACTCTTAAAAGGAAATGTTCTTCTCAGTGCAGTGTTAAAATTTTCATTTCCTTGACCTCCTTCACTAAGTCAGCATCCCAGAGGTATAAAGATCACAGTTCTTTTAATCACATCCTGAAACACTCTGGTAAAAAAAATATTCTATTTAAGAAAGAGAAAAAAATTAAATACTTTAAAGTTCTAAACCATAGAACACATACTACTTAATAATGATATGGAAGTAAACGTGTGTTTAAGCTATTTTAATGCTCTTTTTCTTTTTCACACTTGCATCTCAGTAGGCAGAGGTCTTTTTTTAATGGAACTTAAATGAGAGCATTGACATTTTAGAAAATTTGAAGAACGCACATTTATCTTCACTAGAAAATGATGAATTGCACTGGACCATTCTATAATGGCATATARTCCTAAGAATAAAACATTTCTCCCCTCCTTTCACTTCCTCCTTTCAATGGGGCTTGAAGAAAGGAATAATACAAGTTTTAAGTAGGGATAGAAAGAAATGCTCTCTGATCCACACTGATCAGATATATTGTAAAATACACGTCATTCTAAGCTCCTCTTTAAAAATATGCCTGGCAGTAGAAGCTTAAAAACATTTAAGCAAGATAGTCCCAGCTTTGTGGGGGGAGAGAGAGATTTTTATATTTTTTCAAGGTTTTTTTTAAAGCAGAATGTGAAGACTATAGCTTCTTGTTTGGGCTAGTCTCATCTGTAGACAATACCTAGGTTCGTTTCTGCACTTGCTGCATCAAGTTAAAAAAAAAAAAAGTCAGTTTAACTGCAATTTTCCTCATTTAAAATTGGTAAATATTTTCCCTACAACAACTCTGCATACAAGTTTAAGGTGTTTAAAGAGCAATAATATTGTAGTTAAAGTAAACTGCTTCAGACCAGTGAATATGGGAACACACTACTTTTAGCCATGGCTAAAAGATCCCAGATCCCAGCCACGTCATCGTGTCACAGCAGGAAGCATGTCTCCACGCAGGCCAATAAAAGTGCCTCAGCTTTAAACCCAAAACACCACAAAATTCAACAGCTCGCTCACTCCACCATTTTCAGAGGCCTAAGAAATCTGACCTCCTCTACACAAATAGAGCAAAACTATTGTGGTAGCATTGCTACCAAAAGCACCAGGACTACTTCTCCATCCAAGCACCAGGCAGGGCACAAAGCAAGAGAAAGGGCATTTCGCTCTCTCCTGTAGTTTCTCCCCAAAGGCCCTTTTTGGCTTCCTGCAACCTCACGAGCCTGATTACGGGACACAACGTTGTAAGCTTAAGTACTTAAGTACTACCAGACCCTTTTGCTAAAGCTTTATGGAACTCCCTTAGAAGCAGGAGCAGACCACACCGTGTTTTTAGGATTGCTGCTTTAATGGCTTAATACCAAATACTGGGGGTATAGACATGATGGGCACCGAGAGAAAAACTGTTCCACGGAAAGGCCTATTCATTTCTATGGGTTCAAAAGCAGTGATTCAAACAAAACTTATTTCACAGCTACCAGCAAGCAGGCATTAAATTAGCAAGAAGGGTTATACCTACCTCTAGGGCAGATTTCTGTACCGTAATTTGGCTGTAGACTCGAGACCCTTCCGGGCAGACAGTCCTCAGTTCCTCCTTATTGAGGGAGAAAAGCTGTGCTCCCGTCAGCACGCCGAGGCTGTTAACGGTCCTAGGGAGCCACAACAATGATAGAAGAGACCAGGAGTAAGTAAAAATGCACCGGCCAAGTGAGAGAACATTGTTATCCCACATTGCCTCAGGTAGGGCCACTAAATCAAGACAAAACTTCATGCAACAGGACTCTTGAAGGCAATTCAGTATGCATCATAACCAGTACCTTTTAATGGAGGCTTTTATATAAAATTTAAAGAATATATATATATATATATATATATATAGAGAGAGAGAGAGAGAGAGAGAGAGAGATAATGGAATTATATATATAATTGTTTGATTTCAAAAAGTGGACAGACAGCATCCAAATACAGGAGACTCATTTTAGTATGTTTTCTTACATCTGCTCTCAAACTTACACAGGGTTGAATCCTTTGGACTGCAACCACGCTTTGACGTCCTCAGGCGACGAGTCATAAGTGATATTAACTACGGGGATGTTTGGTCGTGGCACGTGGAACTTCCTCTGGGCAGCGCTCCGGCCGATGGTGAGCCGGTGAATGAGTTCGTCCTGCACCTCCTCCATCTGGGATTTCCTGCCTGCAGAGAGAGGGGGGACACATGCACCACAGCAGTTATTCTCAAGGGGGCTTCAAAACAAAGAAAAGCCAGGTTGTTTCTTTTACCCTGCTGTAAACCTTAATCTATGTTTTTTTCTTCTTCTTCTTCTTCTTCTTTTTTTTTTTTTCCTCAGGAAATACTCCCTCTCCTCCCATTACAAAACAATAATTAATTTCACAAAAGCAGGCAGGATCCAAAAGGGTGTAAATATCTTTTCAGGCACAGAAAAGAGATTAATTTAGCACAGTTAAACTCTGCCCACAATAACTCTGGTATTACTATAAAAATACTTTGACACAGAACTTTAAGTGACCTCAAAAAGTCTCAGGATTTCCTTAGGATGGTATTTTTAGCCAGCTTTATTTAATATTCTCACTTGATACACAAGCAGTAACTACACCAATTTCTCTGATGGACTCTGATGTCAAAAGTCATTTCTTTTCTCCAGTTACACAGATGACAACAAAGGAAAATGACAACCTCACAAGAAAAAAAACATAAGATGGCAAAAATGTTTAATTCTCTAGTTTCCTTTTATACTCTCCCAAAATCTCTACAAGGACCTACATCTCTAGCCACTTAGACCAAAATAAATAAATAAAAAACAAGCTTTGCATAGGCTTTTTTTTTTTTTTTTGTAGATCACCACCAGAAAAAAAGAAAAATACTTGTTTTAGCTATTTTCTCTTTTACAAAATAGTCCCAGGTTGAAAAGTATCTCTAATAAAATGTTTTTGAGGCATTCAGACTATTGGTATTTTTTTCCTCAGAGTCTGAATCAGATGCCAAAACAACACGTGCTCAGTGATATGTGAAGGTCTGAGGATGGAATATACACGAGTAAAGCCTTTAGGCAGTTATCAAAGCATGAACCAGTTAATTTCCCAAACAGGAAGAGAGCAAGAAAATTGCTATCTCCCTTCTATTTACACAGATTTGAAAAGACTTATGTTTTAGCTAGACCATGACTATATCAGGAGATAAACATTTAGCTGCTAGATACGAGATTCTTACTCTTTTTAGACATGCTATCGTAAATATGTAAAATGCATGCTCAGCTTGAAGCAGTTTCTCTGTTTCATACTCTCAGCAGGGTTCAGGTGGGTCTTTGGGCAGCTATTTGGTGATAACTGTGAGGTACCTAAAGACCATTAACTCTTCAGCGACGGCTCGCGGTGAAGGTGCGTGGGCCCCCACACGGGCCCTGGGATGCCAGCGGCAACTGAGGGATGCAGCCAACCTGCTGCAACCTGCTAGTCTGCAGCAACCCTGCACACCCTGACCTGAATCTTGGTTGGTCCCCAAATTTTCTATCCCTACCAGATGGAAAGAAGGCAGTCTTGGGTTTAGGTGAACACATCTGCTACAGCACGCGATGTCCATTTTAAATGGAACTAAAATGATCATTTCTTTGGGGGAAAAAAGAAGTTCATTCTTGCTTTCTACAACTTTTTAAACTGTTTGGGTTTCTGCTTTCATTTAAGTAACAAACCACCTAAAACAGGACAAAGGTAGAAGCCAGCCCTACTGTTTCTTACAAGAAACAGCAGTGATGCATGTTCCTCCTGGGAAGCTTTCTCCATTTATAATTTCCAGCCAAATAATTTGTTAGTTGAGGAAACAAAAATGGTCCCGGTGCAAAAGGGTCCCAGCCCACCTGAATTCAGAGCTTAGGAGAGAGCTTGTCTAACACCAGGCAATGTGAAAACAGCCTCAACTGGCTGCATTTTGCACCCCGAAGTGTGCTTATTCCAGAAGGCATGCAGGGGGAAGAAAGCCTTTCTGCAGAAAGGAATATGCTCGGTCCCATTTCGTACCTCAAATGGAACTGGGATGTTTTGATAAGACGGAGGTGCTGGGGATGGGAAAAGCTGCCAACTCTTGAACTGCAAAAAGCTCATTATTTTATATTGATAGCTATTGCTTTAATAGCTATAGCAAATGCTGGCCTATGAGTTTAAGCCAGTTGTAAGGTAAGCAATTACACTACTTAAAGAACATTTAGGGCAAAAATTATTGATTTATAGAGTAAGTTCTTTTAAGCCAACTCTTGCCTTTCAATTGATACAGAGTAGGAGCCTCAGCAGTCAGGTTTCATAATGCTTTTTACAAACTGCCGTAAGCAATGTTTCCCATGACCTCCACACTGCTGGGTACAGATTGTCATGTTTTGCCAGTCAGAGGGCTATGCAGTGCGTCCTTGTGTCCTCCTCAGGCGAGGACATGGGAGTTTGCTCAATGGCCTGTCACCTGCTGTTGCTTTGATCAAGTTAAGGAGATCTGATTATAAAATAATTCTCCTAAGAGACTATTTTTACAGTATGGTTCCTATGCATCAGCTAGACCTGTAAATCTTGTTATGGCCTTGAATACATATTTCAAAATGGTGTAAATGCCCTCAAAAGAAGGATAACCATTGATGAAAGTGTAAAAATTTATTTTAAAAGTGATTTAGACGGTAATGCAATAGTGAGCCCAGGAGGAAAATGTACATTAGCCTACCAGCATGGGCATTTGCCACATTGGATATCACTGATTAAAGATCCTAAACAGTCATGAAGGGAGAGGATGAACTTCTGTTTTGGAACTGGGACAAGTACTTGTAGGAGCCTTTTGCCCTCACTCACCACAATGATTAGAGAGGGTCAGAACACTTTATACACAGAAACTGCATAATTTAGACTCAGGCTGAAAGCCAAATGTTTCATAAACATTTATCTGAAACATATGATTTTAAAGATTAAGCAAAACACACAGGAACAGGACAAATATTTTTTCTTGTGTCTTGGACAAACTTACGATCCACAGGAAGTTGCTTGTGCCTCTGGCTGTCGCGCGCCACGCTGCCACCACCGCTGTCGCTCGACGTGCTGCTCTGGCGGCTGATGGTTGCTGGCGCTTTGGGCACAGGAACGGGTATTGGCGCTGGTGTGCTGGGAGGGAGTGGGACAGCCACGGGGACAGGAGCGGGTGTTGGAGGCGGCGAAGGAGTTACGGGAACCGGGTCAGGTTGTTTTGCAACATGGTCTATCCTTTGTTTCTGAAAACGCGCAGAGAGACTTGGTTCGACAGAGCTTGGACAAGAAGTCAGAGGAATTCAGGTTTTTGCAGAAAACACTCGGACGCTTGGCACCAACTCATCTCATTTATTCCAGAAAGACACCTTTCTTGCCAGACAGAGTTTTAAAATTTGCCAAAACTTGACCTCTCAGAATTTACCATAATCACATTACCTGCAACTCATTTCTTTCTTCCGGACAATGATTTCTATAAATGAAAGCATTTTTAAATTCAGAACTTCTGTTAGTTGGCACTTTTGAACAGCTTCCAGAATTTTTGAATTGTTGGAGTTTATCAGTATAAAAACATATGTTTTAGAGATGTTAAATAAAAAATAGTGAAAAACAAACATATCCAGCCACACCTAAGCCTGACTAATGCTTTAACTTATGAACATCACTGAGATTGGGGTTACTCATTATTTCTTGAGCTGCAGACATTGTGTAAGAAGTTCCTGCTCCTCCTACCAATTCAGTTGTGACATTTCAGCTACTTGTGTGACCATTATAAGCCACAGCAATGTAACAATCCGAAAAACAAAACAAAACACAAAACTCCACAATACTTGGGATAGTTTTTTCCCCCCTCTTTATGAAATCTGTTAAAAAATGTGGAAATTATCTTGCTATTAATAACTAACTGTGGCAGAAGTCACATATCAGGTGACTCAAGAGTAATTTTTAGGAATGTTTTCTTCTCCCCTTATTTGCCTTTACAGTGGTGCAAAATACAGCAAAAGGCACACATTTTCCCAAAAGGATCCCAGTGACGGACAAGCCCAGAAGTTCATAAACAATCTATACCACCCTTTTCTTTCAAACAGTTCAAAGTCTACATCTCACTATTTTAACAGTGCTCCCTCCCTGCAGTTTTGGACTAACGTAGCTCAAAAGTTTAATATTAAAGTTTGTTTGCTCAGTAGTGATACCTCATTTCTTGCTTATGAGAAGTTTGCTTACTTTTGGTAAGAAAATAGATGAGTTCATTCCCTAGACTCATTCCTCCTTCCTGAAATACACTTCCCTATTTCCTTGGAGGTATAAGGTTTATGACAGATTAAGTAGGAAAATATTTGTAGGAGCCATATGTTAGAATCTGAGCAGCACATCACTGCCCTGACAACAATCAAGTTTCATTAAACGCCAGCAACTGCCCTGACACAGAAAYCTCCAAACTGCCAAGTCTAACTGGTAGGAGGAGAAGGAACACAAGGCATTTTGCAGTTAATGTAAACTGGGAACATGACAGCCACGCTGCACTGAGTTACACCAATGGAAAATTTATCTGATCAGCTTTTGTGGCCAGGCAATTAAGCCTAAGACAAACATCCTTTKTTTCCATGAAATAATTTTTTTATTTAAATTGTAGTGATTGGCTATTCAAGCATATATATAGTCCTACAATATTTTTCCTTGTTAAACCTCTATTTCTTCTTTTTTGTTCCTAGAGTTGAGTTGTTTAAGCACATTAATCTCAATTATTTTGTGTTCAGCTTCTGCAATACATTGTGGAGAGATATAAAAAAGTCATATGATTTACTACTACTTTGATGACAAGACAATAATTGCTTTTTAAAGTGTCAAATGCCAAAAAAGTGATATGCAGAATATAAAAGAGAAGAGACAGAATAATGTATACTCAAGAAATCTGTTCTTTGGTGGAAACCCGAGTGCCCTAGTAGGTATATAGTAATTATACCATAATTTATAATGTATAGATGTACTATGGTATATCCAAAATCAGGCTAGTGAATTTAGGTCCTTCACAGGTATTAAAATGTCATACTGATACTCGGAAATAACTTTATCTTGTTCACAGATTCAAAAATTCTGGACCATTATCCCCACAATGTACTTTCATGTGTGCCCCTGGCCCTGACTTTCTCAAACAACATGCAAGGAAAAAGCACTGCTCTTTTTATGGTAGAGATGATCCATTACAAAGCAAGGCATCCACTGCATATCACCGCAATCACAATTCAGAAAAAGAGTCAGCTAAACACTACATGTAGCTCTCAATTGATGCTACTAATGCAATTGCTGAACTGTTGTACTGCAACCACAAGCCTCATCGAAATGACCTGCTGTAAGCTGCAGTGAAAAGAAAAAAGGAAGCCTCACTCAAATTCTACATTTACAGATGAAACCAAATTGAAACATGCTTCAAATTTTGTAGAATTTTTTTGCACAAAAGCCAATTAGACATTAGAAGCAATTTAACTTTTTTTTTTTTTTTTTTTTAATTCCAGATCTTTTGAGGACATCCACACCTTTTTCCGGGCGCTTCTACTGATTTCTGCAAACAAAGCAAACATGCACTTTGGCATTTTGTAACTGCATAGCCCAAAAGACTCATTTTTGAGGTTCAATATCAGAAGAGCAATTTTTTTTTTTTTTTTTACCTCTGAAAGCTCTCCCAGCAATTGCTGTGAGGAAAACAAAGTAAACACATCAAATAGTATTGTTAAAAAGTTAAAAATAACCGCCCCGCATATCACTCCTGAAATTTCATACGCATTAGCAATTTAAAAAAAAAAGAACATCAGTACTAGTAATTACCTCTTCTTACTCACTAAGCAACTCACATAATGAGTTATTTCCATTTTCTTCTTTTGAATAATGGGCGAAACACTGGTTACCCCAACATACATAAGTGATATCATATAAGCAATGAGCTCTTTTCAAAGCACCTATCCAAACAGACTGAAAACTTAGAAATAAGTGTAAAAAACAAAAAAAAAAGAAAAAAAACGCACCTGAGAAAGGATATAAATCATAAGATAAATGTAGGCAACACTTGAAAGTGTACAATATTAAGAAACAAATCACAGCAAGTATTTTTTTAAAAAGCACTTATTTAAGCTAAAAAATGTTGGCTAACTTACAAAATGATGTAATGGGGGCACTGCTGACAGACATGTAGCCAGTGTTTTGCTGACTGCTACCAGAATGATGAACACTCCTTGTTTATTTCCTCCCCCTCTTATTTATTTATTTTTTTTAATAATGGGCCAAATTGTAACTCATGGAAATCAGAAGAAATCCATTAAATCATTTGGAACAGTGATGATATACACTTATTAAAAATCTGGATATACCAGAAAAGCTTTCTATTATTAGTATTATTAAATTTTTTTTTTTGACAGAAACATCTCTGTATTCCACATAAAAAAATGTAGGTTTTGATTATCTTTTTCAATATGCTTCATGTTATATCTTGTCAAAAATCAAGATATTGCATGATTTGAGCTACTTTTATGGAAGTAAGATCATGAGTCTCAACAAAAGTGATGAGTATCAACCTCAACTCTTGATCATCACAGAAAAATTGAAAACAATACATTTTCAAATATATAACAGAAACAAGATATATATGCTTTCAAACTATGGAAAATACAGACTTAACATTAAAGAGTCATCAGATATTAACCATAACTAGAATTAGTGCTAGGAAATGCTCTCATTAAGTTAACACAGACACAGACCTTCCTATTTATTCTSTTGCTGAATATTTTAATGTCACATTCTTGTTTGCATAGCGACAGAATTCACCAAGAGGGCTGAAGCACATTCAGCCTTGGTTTTGTCAACAGCGTTGTGCTTTGGGTGTTTTCTTGAGACTCATGCCAGGCTCTCCCATTTGGAACATGTGCCTCCTACCTTTGGCTATTTTTTAAGAGATAAGAGTGAACCAATTGTTCATCTATAACCAAAAGGGACAAGGAAGCACCCAAGACTGGGAGAGAAAATTTCAAGGGAGGTCTCTCACCAGAATTTCCTTTGGTGGGCTCGATTATTACCCACAGCCAGCCAGCTGCCTATTAAAATCCCATCGCAAGGCACCTAACTCATACTTTGCAGAGTGTTAAGGAATGTATCTTTTAATCAGATTTACAAATTCCAATCCCACAGCACCAGGCACACAAAAGTTGTGTGTGATGATGATTAGTGTCATCAAACCTAACCCTTTTGATATATACGGGTCTTTCTACCCCACAGGCAGCCAGTTGCTTCTGAAATGAAAAAAGCGATATCACAACAGCAGGCTAGAAAGCAAGAAGCACCTTAGAATAGAAGAAACAGACAAGAAATTTAAACAGAATTTAATTATTCAAATTGGTATTAGACAGCATTTGTCCCCATTTCTTATAAAATACATTTTTTAGTGGGTGAACTGGGAACATTTAATTCCTATCATTAATCAAGTCCTTTTCACAGACACTCAATGGCTCTTCTGTATAATAAATGCCATCCCATAATTTGGGACTGGATCAATGTTGAATTGGACAGAAAAATCACTATTTTTTAAATCAGAAAGTTTTGGTTCAATGGCAACTTTAAAAAGCATTTAATATGAAAGGAGGTAAAACAGATACTGGCTCATGGTCAAGAATTATGACATCTCTTTGGCCACTACAAACTGAGCACCTGGCAACTATATCTCTTCATTACCAGACACTTTGTGATCAGCAGGAAAGACACCAGTTGGCAAAAGATGAGTATGACACTAAGAACTAAGTTTGGGCACAAATGCTCTGCTTGAGGGGAAACCACTTCCCACAGAGGGATATTTTAAGAGAATAGCTAAACAAAGAGACTTGACAGAAAGGTTTTGATGGTAAGATTGCCAAGGAAGGCAAAGGATGCTTGTTCAAAATGAGGTAGAGAATTTTTTCTTGGCGCTTGCCTATCATAAAAAAAGACTCTATAGAAAACATATGTTCTGTTGCAACAACTTTAGAAGTGAGTAATAAGAATTTGAAATGCTATAATGAAGGAAAAAGATTTAAAAATATTTAAGCAATTAGATGAATTAAGATAGACCTATGAAGGAATACTAGTGATTTCCACACAAACATCCACAGTTATACTGTTGATGACTGACAGCTGCTCAGCACTGAGCAATGCCATGCCAAAACCCCACAGTCACTGCGGGGGCACAAGTCTCAGACTTCGGGAGAGACCTCGGGCATTGACACGGACCACGCTCACCCTGACACCAAAGGCAGCACAGACTGACTTTCCACCTGAGACTACATCATGCCCCTTACATGTATTGTCACACTGCTGTGGACAGTCACATTTTTCATGCTTTTTTAAAATAAGACTAATGGACTGCATTTGGCTTCACTCTCCGTGCCTCAGTATTCCATACATATCATGGATAAAATACCTGCCTCACCTCACAAAGGGTGTCATGAGACTAATTATCATGTCCATAAAGATACACATCTCTATCCTAACTATATTTCTCAGTTTTCCTTTTAAAAGAGTAGTAGAAAAAGTTAATAAAATGCACAGTGAACAGGAAATATATTTATGAATTATTCTCTAGGTCCACCAGAAATATTGTACATAAGAAGATGTTAAAGTGCTTGGGAAACTGTTTATATTCATATATAATGGGTGGTGAAGTTCCACTGTTATTTCATGATAAAAGGCAGACCAAAAAGGCCAACACCACAGGAAACTTTGATAACCAGTAATTAACATTAGTTGAAGATATAAGCAAGCATCAAAATGCTCTACTATATGTACAGAAGTACTAAACGAGTAAGAATATTGTTTTACTGGAACTAATTCAAGAGTCTCTTTCCTGACCAGCAGAAAGGCAATGTTACAGCCTTGGACTCACAAAAACGATGAAATAACTACCATATTGCTTGTAATATTCCTGCAAGTATCATCTCAGACAACTCAATGCTTTGAAGCAACTGTTAGGACCTGGATCCTGAATGGGATTGAGAGGGGGGGGGGAAAAAAAAAAAAAATCAAAATTTAATCCAGTCTGCGGACTCAGAGGTCACTAGCAAAAGGCACAGAGCCAGACTAAAATGAACTTTGCTTTTCTGAGAATAATCGTGATAACTAGACATCCATCTATCAGAGCAAGGTTGTCAGTCTGTAGAATAATTGAATGAAAAAATAATGTTTCAATGCAATCCTTAATCCTCCATAGCCTGAAAACACATTTTTGTCACCTATGCTTTGAAGGCCAGTAGTCTGTAAAGAAATACATTAACTTTGTATATAAATATAAATCTGCAGCATAAAGAGGACCAGGGTGCTCACCACAACTGACATACTACTTTGAAAGGCCTCAAATGCTTCACAGCTATAACAAAAGCCAATTTAAGAGACTGGCAGAAACCCATGCAGCGGAGAACCTGCTCGTGCTCAGTGTTTCCCAAAGGCGCTGATGGGAATTAGCTTCCCTTTCCTACTCTACCCACAAGTTCTCCTGTTTGACCTTGGGCAAGGCAGTGATCACTTCAGTGTCTCATGTCTCACCGAAATAGCAGCACTAATAACACTGTGATCAAAATAAAGACCGTTAGGCAAACAGGGCCCAAACGAACGACATGTCTATCGCAGAGAAAGAGACAGAAGAGCACACTCAGGAGTCCTAAATTTATGACAAGTCACCATAAAGTTAAGAACAGCATTACTGACGCATGTCTTGGTAAGACTCCCTTTATCCTGCGCAATTCATTATGTTCCTAAATAGTTTCACAGTATTTCAAGCTCATATTTAAATAAGTTAAAACTACAAAGGAAATAAACAATGGACTGCAGGGAACAACCTGCCAGAGGGGAAAAAAACAGATTATCTTAAATGCCATTCTCTGCCCCTAATTTTCATAGGTCTGTGGAGAACGCTTTGTGAAAATGAGGATTTTATTATTTCCTATGTCATGTAATTATTTTGTACAGAAGACTTCAAAACCTGCAGTACATTACAAAAAACCTCTACTCAAAGCTATACGCACTTAGTCTGCTCAATATTTCTTGGCAAATTTCAAACACACAAAATTACATGCACTTAAAGAAAAAAAGAAGTCAGATCTTTAAAYGAGGATTTGAAAAGCACTCTAGATACATGTTTCATTTCACGCACAGATAAAAACTAGAATCAATTTAGAAAGAGAGCAAATGGTATTTGGCAAACATTTAGGGACAGGAAAAACTCAGAAACAGCCTGATTCAAAGCCCACCAAGCTCAAGAGACGTCTACCAAAGTACTGGGCCAGAAATACCCTAAGACCTGTTTCTTGAGAGATTTTCCATATCCCTGGAAAGGCTGGAAATACTGCAAAGGCTCTATCTTTCATGTTAGCTATACATACAGCATCTGGCACAGTGACACTTTCAATTGGGACTTTTAGATGACTCTGCAATAGAGACAGTTAACAACAACATTATGGTATTTCTAGTTTTTCAGTCATCAGCTGATGACACAGCTGATGACACAAGGAATGAATATTAGGTTAAATTAAATGAAATTAAATTTCAAGTTTCAACACAAGTTTGGCTTGCATTTGGGCTGAAAGGCTGATGCGAAGGAAGGCCTGAAACTTCTGCTTAATCCAAATGTGTTTGCCTTGTGTGTTTACGAGCCTCCAGCCCACTCAAACTTAGTGCAAAAACGCGCACTACAACTGTATCATGCAAATCCTTACTCAGGTTGATAGTCACACTGAGGTAAGGTTTTTTGTCTGTTCTTTCTTGTTTGTTTGCTTTTAGTACTTTACCCTATAATTCTATGTATACAAGAAATAACAAAAATAATTAATTCTATACCACAACATGAAAATTAGGCCAGAAGCCTAGACTGCAGTTGATGCACAGGGACAGTAATTGAAAAATACCTACTTTGTGAACTTAATAGCAAAGGCACATATTTTATTATAACTCCAAAATTTTAGTAATTAAATAAATTCAAGTCTAAGATAGAGACACACACAAAGGCAGAAACAGAAAAGAAAAGCTAATGTTCACTCTCCTAGAAGAAACAAAGATGACCCTACCTTAAATAATTCAAACTCCTTCTTTGGCATCAACAGCTATCAATCCACATAGGATATTTGCAATTGAAATAAATGCATAAACTTCCATTAGGATGGAAATTACCACCTCTCAGCAAACAAGCAGAAAAAAAACCTTAAAGGAAAAGATTTTGCTACGTTTCTGTCAACTTTATTCTCACGTTAGACTCTATGCAATACAGAAATCAACCTCAGCCTTTAAAAAAAAATAAAAAAATCTTTGATACATCAGTGGAACATGCAGGTTTTTTTAAGCTTTGCTGTGGATCGCTTTCCTTCTTCAAAACACATGCACATGCGCTTCAAAAGAAAGTTTTGCTCCTAAGGAGCGGACGTACCTGGATGGTGCGGGTATATGCAGGTTCTGACCATCCTGGACCACCTTCTTGATTTCTCAGTGGGTCCAAAATGTTGTTTGGCACGAAGCCTGCACTGCCGCTTTTATTCTGAACCTTCCACCACTGCTTCCTGTCATCCAGAATCTGAAATAGTTTGGCAAGTTAATTGTGTATTTTTTTCCTACTTTTCTCCTGTCAGCACTTACACTGTACATAATAAAAACAAAACTGTTATTTTGCCAGGTTTCATGTTTGTTGACAGATCTTACATAGATGCCTCTAAAGAACCACTGTAGGCTTCCTGGATTATCCCCATAACTAATTGTACACTGTAGTGCTGCACTTTTCAAAACATGGCTCTGAAGAAAGGATTTGAAAGAAAAGCATTTAATGACCTCATGTGAACTCAGACAAGTCAGCTCACGTGTGAAGGACAACAGTGGATACAAGAACAGAAACACTTGTGCAAAGATGATGGATGGCATCTCGACTATCTACTGCCGACAATCAGAAAACCTAACTACAAATATGGAGAAATGCATCATTCTAGGAAGGCACAAATTTGGAGACGAAGCGCTTCTGAGTGAATGAGGGGTTGGTACAGGTTGGCTAGCAGAAATCTGATTTCTGACTACCTGCAGTGCAATCTTACATAAAACATTTTCTCTCTTTGCTGCTCCCTCCCTCCCACACTTCTCCAACTCTCAAGTTACCAACCCTTCCAGGAAAGGACAGCCTTTCATTATGCCCTGCACACACACAGGCAGTACACAGAGCTAGTTATTTAAATACTATCAAATTATGCTTTGAAAAGCAACACTGGAGAAGACGGAAGAACACCACACAAATATATTTATAATGTGGACCTCTACAGCAACAAGTCGTAAATCAGCACAGAATCTCTCTTTATCTTGCCTATAACTCGACACAAATTAATTGAGCTTTCCATATTAATGGAGATAAACTGGAACAACACATTGAAGTCATCATTTGGGACAGCCACACTGCCTACAGGGAAGATATCCTCAGCTTTGAGAGGCACTAGAAATTGTTTTCTCTTTGCAAAAAAATTACCTCCACAATCTCATCCTTCATGACAGAAAGCTCACTGTTGTTTCTTGCCATAAACTCATACTTGCATTTGGCATATTTCTTGGGCTGTGCTCTACTGTGTGCTTCATAGTTTCTGTAAAGCAAAAATCAGACTATTTTTCAGTGAGGCATTCAAGCAAATAAAAAACAAAGACAAAATGCCCTCTTTTAACAATCTGCAAAACACTTAAACAAAAAAGCCACCATAACATCATGTTGCTATAAAACTGGCCTATTCACAATACACTGATTAAGTTTCAAAGAAAAGAAAAAAAGATAAAAAAGCAGTTGAGTTACATTTACCTCAAAAACTGAGTGATCTTTATTGGCTCACTGCTTGCAATATGTATAACAACAACTTGGATTAGCAGATGCCATTGCATAAAGATAAATACATACACTAGATTTAGTGTGTTTTCCGATACGAAACTACGTTAGCTTGACATAAAAGCAAATGAATACACTGAGATTGGATTTTTTTTTTTTTACAAACCATTTTGTACAAACTATCTTGTGCTTTGAATTAAATTATATTTCTAGGCTCCATCATAAAATAAATTTCAGATCACATAATAAATGAATAACTTTTTGGTATTGATTCTAATGGACTTAAACTGCTAATTAAAAAAAAAAAAAAAATTGTCTGGTATAGGTCAGCTCTCCTAATTGACCATAAGATACCATAAACACTAACAACCCCGAGCTGTTACATCAGCTAAAAATGAAAAATAACTTCAAGGTAGTTAAGAACAGGGTTCATTGTAGAATAAAGTATATCACAGAAAACTACTGAGGTATACTGTTTCTTTGAGGAAAAATCTGTTCAGATTTGATCAAACCCACACTGTCTTTGGGTGAAAAGCTATTATTTTCTTTGATGTACTACTACTTCAAGGTCAGAAGCCCCCCTCCCCCCTCAAAAAGCATCTAAAAGAAAGAGGTCCATTATTCACCTATTGCAAGTGACAACCTAAATCCATATCATATAGTAAAGTTTAAAAAAAAAAAAAAGGATAATGAAAAGATTAAACAAGCAACGGCATGAAAAGCTGCATACAACATCACAGCACAGAGGTACAAATGCATCCGACTGCTGATGTTCACAGGGTGACTGTGGCTCCCCGGCACGCCCGGCTTTCCAGTGGTTACCTAGCTATTACGTGGCTGTGGAGAACTGTCTCACTTAACTTGGAGAGCAGAACAAAGGAACAGTCATATTCAGATTGAAAATGTATCATTTTGAAAGAAAGATGAAACACTAAAAGCATTTAAAGAGAGAATGAAAAATATGGGTTGAACTGCTGCCTGCAGAATAGCTGTTGTGAGGTTGAAAGGTGAGTAATCTCAATTTTTCAGCCACCCACTCAAAATTTATACAATTTTGAAGTGCTTTCTCACCATTTTAGGCATATGACTACTAATGTACCTCTGAAGCTACTTTTACTGTTAAGCTGCCTTTCCAAACTCTGTGCTGGGAAACAGACTGACTACATCTTCCTGCCTTGCCTACAGCTAACCATCCTGTTCCCTCCAAGAACCATAACTCAGGCAGAATTTACAAAGAAATGCTTACGCTTCAGTTTTACCTAACTCTGTTGCAATCAACAGTAACATCCCTAGAACATAGGCAGGCCGGTGACTGCATGTTGTGAAGGGACCATAATTCTTCAAGTCTAGCTTAATGAGCCAAACAGTTTTCTTGTGGCAGAAATATTCTCAATGCTTCCATCCATTCATCCTCCACTGTGTTTCCTTATTGCCTATCGGATATATTGTAATTGCAACTCTTTGCTCTCCTGTGCACGTCAAATGGGAGCCTAGTGGATTATAGGGCCTTCCAGGGTCCTCTTCCACAAATGACGGCACAAAAATAAACCACACAGCATATTTTGACACAGCACGACTTGCTGAAGAATTGCATTCAGACTATGTTGCTTGGCATCAGAGGGAGCCTTGAACACAGGAGCCCCAGGTGGACCCTAATAATACACTGGAAGTTTAAGATCCTGATAGTTCAAGCTGCCCAAGGAAAGCACCTCTTACTCTAGGTCCTGACATGTTAGAACTTGGCTCATTGAAGTTGCCAGTGATTAAATAAAAAGTCAAAAAACAGCTGAAATGGCTGAAATGGTCAGTTTGTATTCCTCCCTCCCCCACCACCTGTTTCTTCACAGTTGCTTTAACACTTATCTTTAAATTGAAGTTACTTATGGTGATACATATTAATAGCTTCCCCCACACACAATGAGCGCATATTATATGTCTCAAGAGCCAATTAGCAAATGAGAATGTTTGTGTAGCATCGAACAGGCTGGGAAATAATGATACGCTGCAGATGTTTGCATCAGCACTAGCCATCTCGACTCCCTCCTGCAGTCAATGGTGAGAAATCAGCACCGCTATAGCACCTCTCGTTTCACGTCGTTCAAAAGACTAACTTCACCTTACATGAACTGCTTCTTAGAAACACCCATTCTCTTTACCCACTACAAAGGAGGCTTCAATGACTAATTCAGATGCAGCCGGATACACTGATACCATCTGCAGCTCAGTGCAGCGAGTCTCATTCTCGAAACCTGAAATGGAGGCAAGAGCACTTGCATGGAATACTCTTACTCTGAGAGGACAAAACAGGCCTTATCATGTTACAGATAAAAGAGAAAGGAAGTTCTAGTAGAGATCATCCAGATTGCAAGCTGAGTGGTACTGAGAGAAGAACCCAAAGAGTAAACAAGTTTGAGAAAAAGATTAGATATCACTACTACTGCTGTTGTTGTTATTAAGAATAAAACCAAACTTCAGGAAAAGAGTCAAGTCTTTGTCCTGCACAACATGGAGGAGCTTGTTTGCATGCAGATTAGCAGAAGAATCTTTTGGCACATAGCTCAAACCTAGGAGATGTGCAAAGGTTTTCATCAATAGTGTCACAGCAGTGCTTTATTGTTTGTTTTTGTTTTTTTAAGCCAACGATCTTATCCCCAAAACTTAGCTTAAACATCTTCCATGACACTTATACTAAACGTACAGTTCATATGGTGTATAAGGAATACCGTTTGCATGGGGGAGTAATGCCAGCCCTGCTTTACTGATTTACTCCCACAGCTTGCCCTGATACAAATTCTCCATACACACAAGGCTGAGACTGCAAGGATCAGTGCATTCAATCTTCCTAAGCTATTTGGATTTAGGCTAAAATGGAGGGGATGAAAAAGGATGTGCAAAAAGACTCTGGTTGCTAAGCAAACATTTCAGAGCATTTTGTGTAACTAAACATTTGGAAAAGAGCAGAAGGAATGATTAGTTACTACTCTGAAAGTGAATGTTTACGCACCAGTCCAGAAAGCAAAAAGCAGAACACCAAGGAGCAGTAAGTGAGCAGCTACACAAATCAAACAATTGTTCAAAACAATGACAGATGAATCTCAGTAGATTTGTAATTCTTTGTAGTTCCATAAAGAGCAAAGCATACCTTTTAAAAACTATGAAAAAGTAGAAATATAATTTAAATGCAAACAAGAGGATCCAGTGTTCTGATTCAGGTTGATAGGTGATTCCACTACATCATTTTTGACAAAAGCATCAATTTACAGGGCACATAAACAGGGTACTACCATAGAGAATATACTAAAAGAGTCTTAAAGATGTGCTTTAGAGAAGCAAAAGCAAGATACCCACTGCTAACCAGAATTGCTTCCTTACAGAAATAACGACACAACCAGAGGTAATTACAGACACCACCACCCCAACAGCAGCAAGTCGGGACAGTTATCCACAGCACTACATACGACGTTGACTCCGTGTTACCTATCTACATGCCGGCTAACAGTTTGCTTAAAGGCAGCAACAGCGGCCCCTTGGTCCAGCAGAGGCCCTCTTTTGTAAACGGTGTTACTGAATGCATACCCATCAGCCGGAGGGTAGTCGGGAACACCGGGAGGCTGCAAGACAAAAACACAAAGCCACAAAGTGGATTAGTGTCACCTGCGCGCCGAGGACAGCACTGGCTTAGCGCACCTAATCCAGAAGCCCCAGGGTCCCTGCCAGCATCTGCATGTCCCTGTTCTCAGGTGCTCGCGGTTCTGCCATGAAAAGTTAATAACCTCTGCATTTCAAACACACAAACAGTGAGATCAAAAGGAAGAGAATAAAAGGATTTCTACCCTAAGTCATCCCGCTGCATTAATATTGCAGGGCATGTTCTTTAGAAAAACAGTTCTCTGGGGCAAGATCCATGTCAGCTTTTAGATATCCCTACAGCAACAGAACTTGCAAACAACGATTGAATGGCTTTAAAATAAACTGAATAGAGAAACTGCTTTGAGCTTTTGTTCTAAACACACGCTTTAAGGCAGAAAACTCTAGCAAGCTAAAGCTAAGTCTCGGTAAGAAATAAAGCCTCCACAATAAAATTGTGGCTCATTTCTGTCACCTTCCTATTGAATATGACTGAAGTCAGTGAAAAAATACAAAAAGGAAAGTGATTCTCAGTGTAATTAAGGATTTTAATTAAAGAAAATCATCACAGTTTATGACAGGCGCCTATATAAGCATATCTGACCCTTTGCAAAACTCTTTTTAAGAAGCAGCTCTTCACAAAAGCCCAACCTGAAATCCAGCAATGATACTCTGCTTCTAGTAAGAATTATTTTAAAATCCATTGCCCCAAATAAATTATTTTAATAATTAATCTCCACTTAATTTCTGAAGATATAAGTTGCTCATTCTAGACCTCTTTTTCTCATAACATCATCCCGTTGCACAAGTTAGAACAACTGAGCTTCATCGGAAATTCTCAAATCTCGCAGTCTGGTTTCTGATTTTTCTTGCTGTGTGGCTACAGAAAAGTTACCCACCTCATTTATGTCTCAGAGTATCAGACCTGGTGCCCAGCGGCATTTATTTGTGGTGCTGAGGCTTTGTGAAGTGAAAAGCACAAAGAAACCCATATATGCAGAATATTCTTAAAAAATACATTAGGAAAACCTCTTTGAAAAAATCTCAAGTGTCAGCTAGTTTACACATTACACCAAAAGATACCCAGGGAGCAGGAATTTGTTTTATTTCACACAGAAATTATTTGCGCAGCCTCAGCCTCACAGGACTGCAATCACTGGTTCCCCGTTGTTTCGCTGCCATTTGAAGTCACCATCACAGAGGTGACTGTACCCTGAGCACCCTGTGGAGCAAACTGCGCGTGCAACTGCATCATCAGGTTCAGGAATGGCAAGAAAAAAAAAAACAAAAAAAMCCCTCAGGAACCAGAATATCTGATGCATTTTACTAGGTGCCAGATCAATCTCCAGAAATAAGGGCCGGGCACCATAACTACTGGAGCAGCACGCATGGTGTTATCCCACCCGGCACTGCTCCCTGCAAGGGGCGTCCCGCAGGAAGGGGGTCCAGGACACCCCACATCCAGCGCTAAGGCAAAAGGAGGGAGGCTCACGAAGGCGCCTCAGTCCAACATCACACCAAGGCATGAGGCAAATTAGAGACAAGAAGCGAACACTTAAACTCTCATTTTCCCTTTGCTTTTCACTGAACAAGCTGTTACAACAGACTTACGAATGAATAATTAAGGCGGCCACTCTGGCGTAGCTCGCTATAGGGCAGTCCAGTCGCTGCAGGCAAATAGCATTTGGCACTCACATTGCTCTTTCCAGCTGAGCACTTAAAGCACTTTGCAGCTATTAAGCAGCTTGGCGCTTTTTGCCCTGGAGTTGCTGCTGAGGAGGGAGCTCACGTGGAAGGCCAAGGTGCCAGGGTTAAGCGACTTGGCCAAGACCACATGGGAATCAGTGACAGAGTCAAGAACCACAGCCTGAAATCTCACCTTTGATTTTTTTATTTTATTTATTTTTATTTATTTTTTAAAGACCAATCAAAAGAGTCTAGGCTGTCACAAACAATTACCAATCCAAAGAGCATTACTATATAGACACCAAACCCTCTCCCCTACCTTTTTCCCCACCACCAAGATTTTGTTTTAACTTATTACACATAAAAACATTACATGAAAGATTTACAATCATCAGAACACAAAACCTAACGCTCTAGTTTTTTTTAATGCTATTTTGTATATTTCACACAGCACTCAAAGTGGATAAAGGGTTTTTTTTTGATTTCAAAGAAGCACGACTGAGGAAATCAAGAAACCTGCATAGGAAATGTAGGGCAGTAGTGAGACTCTGAGACGATGTTTGATGTGTTTTTTTGGGGAAATGAGTGGGGAAGGGGGTGACAGCAATGGCAACAGCCAGATTTTACATTATTGTGCCCATTAACTTTACTAAATGCTTTTTTGCTCAAAATAAATCATAGACAATAACTTTTTCTTCAGTTCATTAGTTCTTGTATATTTTATCAGGCTTAAAGCCAAACAGTGTTTTAAGCAATCAAATGTGAACCACGTTAGCCTCCTTTGCTTGGGAGAAGTTTTACCCAGCTTTTTCATCTCTATAGCCGAGTAGGATTTTTTTTCTTTTTAACCAAATTAAGATTTTCGTCAAAACAGAGTTTTATTGTGACAAGTTTTCCATGGGCAGTTTTGATAAACTTTCTGGGGGAAGCTTTGTTATCTCCATTGCAGAGAATTGCCCTGCAAGAGCAAGCCAGCCCACAGTAGCCAGTAATACAGTATATTATGAATTCAGGTCAATCTGCCTACAACTGAACATTGGTCTCTTATATTTGAGACAAATACCCTAACCACAAAAATGTTCTGTTTTTTTTTTTTTTTTTTAATAATGAAAGTTGCATGAGACAGAAATGGCTTTTCCTCCCTAGCTTTAGACATCTCTGGGCCACATCCCTGTAYATACACACACGATCTCCTAACACACCTATGAAATGGCAGGCTCCTCTCTAGGGTTATGTGCTACCGAATGGCAAAGGGCAGTCACTCCTACACAGAGAAATGCTCACTGCAGTAACTCAACATTAGAAAGCTGAACCCTGCTCAGAGCCAAAAATGGCAACTATGAGGAATATTTTTCAAAAGCACAAATGGCAATCAGGTTGTCCTTCTGAAACCCTTCCTTTGAATCTTCTTCTACACATGCATTTCTGTCACTAAAATGTTTGTCAAGCTCACCATTATACCATTAAGACAAAATCCAGTATCATACTATTAAGATGTACTCTGAATGCAGTACTGGTGTAGATTGCTTGAGGAAGACATGAAAGTCTATGGACTGAACCTAGAAAATTTTTTCATGCATAGTTACCAAATACTCTTAGTAACTCAAGTACAGCTGTTAGAGACTTGGACTAGTTAAGCCTTCATTTAAACTAAAGCTAGTACAGGAAAAATAAATACATGAATAACGTTTATATCCTCCCCAACAACAAAAAACACCCCAAACATTTATGTATTTAAAAAAGTAATAGCTTTTCTTGTGGGGGGAGGGGGGGAAAGCATCAAGATCTGCTTTTATTCTTTAATTTTCACATAAACTGAAGTACATTTTCTGACCAGCTCTGAGAAGAGAGAGGACAGAATCTTCATAGTCAGCCCTCTAGCTCCTCAGTGGAGTTGGTCAGAAAATGTACTTCAGTTTGTGCAAAGGCTTTAAGCTAGTGGAGCATGTTTCCATTCTCCAAACAGAAGGAGAAGGGGATGGAAAAATGCTCCTTTGCAACAGTTCTAATTGGCAGCTGTTTTTCAAAAGCAAGCCTAAATTACTTGACATGGCATCACTCTGATAGCATCTGTGAGTATTTTACTGAAATACAGTGGAAGTCTCAAGAAATTATGAAAAGAACATTAAATTCCACATTTCTGAACAAGCAGCTTAAATCCAGCATTCCCCTGAAAGTGTTTTTTTGCATGTGTATGTGCACAGATGCACATTTGAGAACAAGAAAGATGCAGACACACTTTGGTCCAAATTCTGCCTAAAGTATATGGAAACAAAAACCAATGGGATCTGAAAGTGCAGGASAGGAATCAAACTGAATCTTAGGAGCTTGAATTCTCCTCCCGGCTGAGGTAGGAAAACCCACTGAGGTTTTATGAAGGAAGGAGTTTCATTTAACTAATTAAGAAAATGAATAATTTAAAAAACACTATATTGCTTAACCTACCTCAGTTGACAATCTTCTCATTTCTTGTTTCCGCTGCTGCTCTGCAACGTTTGCCACAGACTCAGCCAAATGATTGAGTTCTTGTTCCTTTGGAGCTCCTACGAAGTTCAGCAAAGGAGGCTCCCAACCATTTCGGAAACGAGGGACATAGGGTGGAATAAAGTGGTCTTTGGGCCAGTCCGCTCTGCATGAAAAGTAAATTAGAGATCTGTATCAAGAGGCATACAAATATTTTTAATAGTTTTCCTAAGAATTGAAATGCTTTATAGTTTTTAGGAATAAAGAGAGGAGACTGGAATTACAGTACAAAAATAATTATGCTAGACTGCAGAAAATTGGCAGAAAGCATTATTCATTGACCACAATTATGCTCTTTGCTGTGCTTAGCAGAAAAACTGCTCCTGCCCTAAGGACCAGTTAGAGTTAAGACGCAACAAATTTCTGTCTCATAGCAAAGGATGAGTAATAGAAAAATCAATCACAAAAAACCCTGTGATTTATTTTAATTGCTAGATGGGAAGAAGTATTGTAATGCTGTATTTATGTTAAAGCATAGACAAAAGACTTCAAAGAAACAGTCTGCTTTAAAAGATTTGAAAGTAGACATGAAGCATGGATTGCTAGGGGACCTAGCAATACCTACATAAAAAAAATTAGAGGATAAATAGCTTTTCCTACAAAACAAAACTCCACACACTCTACAAAACAAGAATTATCATCACATTTGCTGCTTTATAGACCAGATTTTTTTAAACTGTACTACTTCTTAGAGCTCCTTTAGCATTCCTTATTCTCATACACAATACCTAAATTAATGCTTTCATGCTCTGCCTTTGCAATATACATAACACACTATCCTGCAGCATAAATTACTGTCTCTTCACAGTAGTAGCAGAAGGGGGAATGTACCTTACAGTCTTTTAATGTTCTCATTATTGACACTGTTGAAAATGAATCAAGTGACAAGTGCTGTCAGTTAAACGAGTTACAGGACCAGTCAGCATTTATTAGCCCATCAGCAAGCCAGTGCTAGATCTGTTGAGTTTTATCATTCACTTCTTGCTAAACTGCACCACAGTATACCTCTGTACACTGAGGCCAAACAGACCGTCATTTCTAATGCCCGTAGCTCATCCATTTATATGTCAAGTGCTTTTTTCTTCCTAGCCCAACAGGAGCTACTTCTCTTTGGACTAAGCTGTTTTTTTCAGAAGGTACTAAGGGAATGATGATGGTAATGCCCAAGACGAGAAGCCCATTATTTCATTCAGTGATCATATACCCTGCAAAGGGTACACAGGGCTCCAGCACTGCAAGGGAATTTCCATAGCCAGACTCACCACGAGCTGCAGCAAAGCCAGTGGAGCTCTGGGCAGGTGAAGGTAAGCAGATGATGCTTTGCCTGGATAAACACTTTGGCAATCACAAGGAGCTGCAACTGATGTTTCCAGCTCATTTCACAATGGCAAGCTAAACAACGGCCCAAAGAAGGACAAGCTTGGAGATTTCCTGAAACAAAGTGAGATCAAGAAGGAGGAGGACCTATACCTTGCTCTCCCTACTCTGAGGACCTTCATCACTTCACATTTTAGGGTTTTTCGTTCAGCCTCTTCCACCAGTAAAGCACTCAACTACTTTTTCACTGTATTTTTTTCTTCTAGAAATCCAATTGAAAGATGTTTATTTCCTGATTTGGACTCTAAGAACAAGGATGAGTACACTCAAATACATGACGCACTTCCAACCCAAGCCATTACATGTTTAACTATTATCACATGTCCTAATCTACCACAGATGTCAGAGTTAAGGCACACTGTTAATTAAGAATGTTCTACTTACCTAAGTAATTTCAGACTATATACTCGGCTCAAAACCATTATGTACAAAGTAGCTAGTTTTTAGCTAAGCCAAACCATAATAGTGAAACCATTAGATGCAATGTGCAGGGTAAGTACGTGTAACGTGATTCAGCCAACAACCACTGTTCAGAAGTTATAAACATTTTCCTTATAGCTTATTGTGATGCTTTTGAAGGAGAAAAGATATTGTAAATTTCTAGCTTTTAATAATCATTGGCAGTTAAAAATTAAAATCAGCTTGTATCTTCTTTTTCAATATTTCATCACTTCTTATTGCACTTTCTTAAAATAGATTTTTCATCAAGTCCAAATGGTTGGTTGCCAAAACAACGGTGAAAAACAACTGGAAACATGTAAAGGACAGTTCAGAAAAATAATGCAAGAGGTTATGTAATCAAGTCTCACCTCCTTGATACCATGGACAGAAAGAAAATTACTGTCTGAAATTTCCCACTCCATGCAACCCCTAAAACCAAAACTCTCCAAAATCCCACTGAATCAAAGGGTTCCTTTCCAAAAACTTCAAAGAAGAATTCCAAGGAGCACACCAAACTAATATGAAGTTTGCTGATAGTAGATAATCTGGTTAAGACCACACTAATAAACTTGAGTTGAGATCATCTCTAAAATATGCGAAGACTTTTTCTCACCTAGCTTTAGTCCATGTGTCACCCAACGACATCCACAACTGCCCTTCTTCACTGGTGACGGTAAATCGCAGGAAGTCTATAGTATCCTTCGTTAGGAGGGGGCTGAGTACTGTACTAGCAAGCTCTGGACCTCCTGTTGTCTGCACCACCTAAGTCCCGATATTAAAATAATAGAAAGATCATCCATATCATCAGTCATAAAGTTCATCTGAATATAAAGCATCTATAGTGATGCTAGGAAACATTTATTACCAAAATGGGGGGAAGGCAACCTCTGAGAAGCTAACAGTGTGTCCTAATGTCCTAAGGATGAACTAAAACCATTCACTGCAGAACTGCTGTTCTAGTCACCTACGATCTTACATTTAGACCCACTTTTGACAACGCTATTCAACTTACTCTACTGATCATAAAACACTTACTTCCATTAAATAAACAAATGGCTATGCTTCCAATGCTCCTTATGCACTATGTAAACTAAGCAATTATTTCCATTTTTTATTGTTAATTAGAAATGATAATGACAAACCTTAACACACACAAAGCTAAGGATGATTTAAATAAATATATTTAATAGATGGGAATACATGCAGAAAAGGATATATTTATTTTCTAAAAAGTTCATCATCCTCTGATACACACATTTCTCCTTAGTTATTGTCCAGGGACACATCATTTCAAACTTGTTATCCTTGCAAAGGTTATAGAGCATATAAATACAAGAGTTCTGAAGGAAAACATTGAAAAGAGTTATAAAACCTTACCATATGTAGTGGTGTAAAGAGAAAATGAACCAATTCAGCTGCACTAGGATTCTGGATATGCAACTTCAATTTGGCCTGAGGGAACGTGAAAACATATTTTAAGAAGTAGTTAACTTTTATAACAATAAATACTTAACATAAGAATGGCCATGCCAGGTCAGACCACATGTCTGTCTAAGCTGAATGGTTTGTCTCTGACATTAGTTYAGACCAAGTACGAAGGAAAGAGTGTAAGAGAACAGAGCAAGCATACAGCGATCTTTCCCCAACTACTGTATCCTCTGGTAGTTTGTAGCTCAGGGGCTGTTTGAACTAGAAGTAGTATTTTGTATTAATAGCCACCAGTGGATTCTTCTGCTCCATAAATTCATCCACTTACTTTGAATCTGTATAAATTTTGCATCTTGTTGTGCAAAACAAGGAGTTCCACAACTTAATTATATGTTTTGTAAATAAGTATCTCCTTTGGAAGATTGTCACCTTTTAGTTTTATGAGTACTTTATAGTTCTTGGGTTAAAAGAAAACTGAGCAATCATACCCTACTCACTTTTTCCAGTGTTGCTCATAATTATTTAGAGCTTTATTACAGTCTCCCTTTTTGTAGAATTTTTCAAGTTAAAGAGAAGTCTATCCAGTCATTCCTCGGAGCATTCTTGTCCTTCTCTGTACCTTCTTCAGTTCTGCTACATTCCCATACAGAGCAAAATGAAACTGGTGTACATAATGGCACAGTGATGTTCCTTATTTGTTCATTTTTTCCTTTCTTTCCTAATGGTTCTTAACATTTGTTTGGTTGATCACTATTGAGCACAGATGATGTTCTCACAAAAATCTGTATTACAACACCAACATTTTGTTCCTGTCTAGCAGAAGTTAGCTTGAAGTCTATTGTTCTAAATGTAACATTAGATCCATTTTCCCACCTGTACATGACACTACTATATCCATCAATACTGAATTTCATCTGTCACTTTACTGTTTGCTATCATGAAGTATTTCTATATTTCTCAGATTTACAGAGCTGTCTGGAAATTCTATCCTGTGGGATTTTTTTTTTTCTTTTAATAGACCAACTATCTAGGTACAGACCTCAGGGGTACCGGCCCATAGTCCCTCAGATCTCCCTGGAAGCATTTAAAGATAACTGGCATTTCCTTAACCACTTCCCTTCCTCTGGAATCAAGGCAGTTTTGAGAGAGGTCGCACACCCCAGTGTATACTTCGGTGATTTAATCCACAAGCTTTTGGAAGAAATGGATGAAGTTCCCAAGGCTTCTGTCGATCTGTTTCTTGTCATTTTGATTAGTTGTTCTCTAACCCTCCATTACTTGAAACAGATATTCTTTCATGCCACCATTGTTTACATGGAACATACTGCCCACTGCCAAGCTCCTCCAAGAAAATATATGCACAAAAAATTCATATACTTTCTCTGCTACAGCTTCTCTGAGGTTTCCTTTTATTCACTGATCACTCACTAGCCTGACAGACTCCAGAAGCATGAAGCACACCAGAATGTGTTTTAAGAAATATTATTAGCTTTCATTGCATTTTGCAGACTGTTCCTTGCACTCCTTTCAGCCTTAGTCTATTTTTACATTTAGCTTTCCAGGGTGTGTCTTCAAATGAAGAAATAAGAAGGATGTACTTTTACTTCTAATAACTTCCTATACATTGTTCTTCAGTCATACCAACTTTCTTTTGGTCTTTCTAAGTTTTTTTTTGACAGATGGCAGGCATTTTCTGTGAGTCTCCAGTATGGTGTTTTTAAATAGTTTCCATTCAACTGGCAAGGATCTTATTCTTTCAGCTGCCTCTTTTATTTTTAAACTAGATTCTTCATTTTACTTAGTTATTTATATTATTTAGTTTATTTAAAATAAAGCACCAGGAAGTGAAATTTCAGGATTTTGTGACTCCTGCAATGATGCTGAAGCAAAGCACTGTTACAGTGCACCTCTTCAAGAATAACATTAGAAAACAGGTCCTGAATTCTACTTAGCACCAAAACAAGAAATGCTTCTTCTCTTTAAGGTCCACAAAGCAGATAACAGCAGCATGTTTAAAACCAGGGCAGGGGGAACAGGGGGAAAAAAAAAAAACAAAAAACAAAAAACAAAAAACCCACACCTCAGCTTGATATTTGCTGGATAAATGTCAACTGTCCTATTACTGTTGTGCCTCTTGTATTGCAACTTATTTGGTCTCTGTAAACATTTAGTACAATATACTTGCACAGTGCACAGGAGATAAAGACTCAAAGGTACACAGGTTAGTCTTAGGTGAAAAACTAAATTAAATGCAGAATGCAGTAAGAAGTAATAATGAAGACATTTTAAGATTGCAAGCACTATTACCAAGATAACCAATTTCCCTGTTGGCCTAGCTCCCACAGCAACTGGAAGGGCCAGTCAGTATCCGGCAGGAAGTGCACTGAAGATGTCCCTCTGCTTGTTGAGGGCACATAACATGGCAGCAATGCGGACAGAGCCTTCTGGGGCCAGAGAGGTCCTGATTAATGAGAGCAACAAGCACCGAGAACCTGATGGGTGCAGCTGAATGAAACTAATTTAAGGCCACAGCTTGTGAAGCTGGCAAACATGCAAGAGAGCTGCCTGTGGTCCCAACAGACTTTCCTAGAAGTCTTTTTATATTTTAAACTCACATTTTGCAAGTAGAAAGATTTTAAAGAACAAGGATGCTGAAAGAGGGAGAAATATGATCCCCTAGTCACTAGCACCGTGCAGAGCCTTTAAGGAGCAGTCCCCCAAGAGCTGACCCGAAGGCCACCCTAGGCCAGAGGTCATCACTGCTGCTCTTGGTTCAGCTCCAAACAGACAGGAAAAAGGGAAAGGCCAAGACCAGTCACCTATCAGCTCAGCCATCTTCCTATTCGCTGGCCAAGGACCAAATGAGATTATATGTCCAAGTCCATCCACATTATTAAGAAGATATTTGTGGGTCTGCTTCTTTTTAAAGGGCAGCAGAGACCAAGACAACACAGGCCCTGGCTCCCAGTTCCCCGAAGGGTGTGAACACCTCTGCGCAGTTGGTAGCAGCAGGCCCACCAGATTTCTCTACACRGACAAGGCACCAGGAAAATTAGACAGAAGACATAGTTTGATAACTGCATTCCCAAAGACCAGATGAACTTCTGAAGTTCCCTCAGGGGAGTCAAAAACAAGACATTCCCACCACCTGGAGTATCAGGAATCTCCAAAGAAACCCAACTTAAAAATAACTACAAAGCAAATCTGTTGCATTATTCGTTCTCATTCTTCCTCCTCCTCTTCATCCTTCACTTTAGTTCCTCACTTCATACCAATGGGATGGACAGGGCTCTTAAAACATAGGAAAACTAAGGCAGCAAAACTGACACACAAATGAATTTGTAGCAGCAGGGAAAACAAAGATTATCTTATACCAACATCATTTACCCCAGGAAAAAATGTTGTAGCATGCCTCACAAAACCATATAGGTTAGCAGTTACTTACCACAAGATTGAAGCCATGCTTGAATTTTTGGAAGCAGTCAACAAACTCATCTGTAGGTGGTGGCTTTGCACGGAGAGTAAGAACTCCCTCTGGTGAACAAAATGAGAAAAATCATACATATATATGTAAAATTTAATTTCTATAAATATTGCAGATATATTAAACACAAAAATATTTATATTTTAGTTTTATATTTACTTCATTAAATATAAATTATGGATTTATGATTATTCTTTATATTTTATATAAACAAAATTAAATATTTAAGTATTTTGTATTTATATTAATTGTTGCAACTACTTAATACATTTACTGACTTACAGAATTTTGTAAATATAGAGCCATTACAACGAGCCATATTCTGGAGTCACATTTCTAATCAGTCACTCCCCACTGATTTCAGACAAATGTTTTTCATCAAGTTCTCTCTAAGAATATACTGCCTTGGATGTTTTTTGCTCAAAGTGAAACAAAATCGCTACCTCAATAAAAAAACACCACCACACAAAAAAATCACATTTACTAGCTACTTCAATGATTCTTAAAGAAACAGAATCTAGTGCAGTAAGAACTCCTACCGCCAGGTCCTTTCTTTTTACTTTTCTTAGTTTTCTTCCTCTTTGAAAGTTCCGCAAATGCTTCAGCAGCTTTTTGAAGTTTGGTAACAAAATACTCAATGTCATCCAAAATATGGTTCAGAATTTGCTATGAGAGAAAAGAAAAGTAGCAGTTTCTTTACTGAAACTGTAGCAGAAATACTCTAGGAATCAAAACGACTCTCAGACACCAGCAGCTTCTGTACAAAGTTAGTGCTAGAATATTGCATATTTAGATTCATTATGTGAACAAAACATTATGTAACTTTACACATTTGTAACATTTTAAAGCTTAGATTTTTCAAAACTCAGGACCACTAAGTTTTTAAAAGCACTGAGATTACTAAATTCAGATTTCAGTTACATTCATTCGCACACTACACATTCTCTACATATTACATTCATTCTACACATACACGCTACACATTACATTCATTCTCTCAAAGCACACGAAAAAAATCTGTTCTAGTAAATTGTCTGTGTAGGACAGCATTTTCCTAAATGGTACAACTTGATAATCTCTTTTAGTAGAAAGTATTAAGGTATTTGTTGAAATTCAGAATGTGATTTTGCAGGAGAAGTGCTCTTTGAAGAATTGTTTTCAAAGAGTAAGTGGAGGAGAAAAGGTGGCACCCTTAGGGAAAACACACACACATATCACTTCAGCAGGTTTCAGCATGCTTCCCTCAAGACCCTTTGATGTTGGTTATGGCAACATCAGAGTAGAAAAGGAGAAAGTTACAACTGATGACCAGGGCAGTATTCGACAGCGCGTACATCATGGGACCTGCTCAATATTGTTGTTCACAGGTCAGAGAAGGTTATGTTATGCATGTGCATGGCTACATTGGTCTTCGGAAATGACCATGTATTTATACTCCAGGTAAGTCTGACTAACTTGATGGAATTTAAGTTTATACGTGCAYAGCTTGATGAATTTGGTCTTCACAAAATTACTATTTATATTTCTAGTTCTTCACAACAGAAAACTTGACTAATGTCAATATTTTGTACTTATCTTAAAAACAAAACAAAACACACACCACRCACTTTCTATTCATTTTTAGGTCTACCACACAAAACACAGTCTGCCTGGAAAGCTTTGATCTGGAACTGAATTTCATATGTGGAAAAGTCTTCCCATGAGGTAAAACTGCAATGTTTCACAGACATTAAGCAATAGCACTTACAACATCTCTGTCAATCCTGGCTGCTATCATTTCTGCTGTTTCTTCATGGTCGTGGTACTGTCTTTGTTTTTCAACTGTGGAAAAAGGGGAGAAGGGAAAAAGACATCCATATAGGAAGAAATAGAAACCATGACTTTCTACACCGCTTATGCTTGAAACCATACTATCATACCACAGATGAAACTGTTTGCACCATTGCCTCTGAAAGGACCCTGCACAACCTGAAGAACTTGCACAGTAGTGCCTGATCCTGCCAAGCCTTACAAGTATGCTTAGGTATATGCATAAGTCAACTTATCTGCATAAATGAAGTTAACCACATGCATAAATGTGATACCAGGATCTCTATCAAAAGATTACAGCAGAAAGTGGCTGATTCTAAACACAAAGTAAGGAGAAATTATCCCATTTTGCAAAATATGCTAAAAGCAACTCCAGCAGAAGTAGGCAAGACAGAAACGCGTAGCTCTGACTTTAGACGGTGTTCAAAGAGGACAGTTTATAATTAAAAGGTAATAAGCAAAAAGTTGTAGGAATTGGTGCAGATTGACCAACTCTGGCACATCAACATAAGAGGTAACAATGTAATAAAACAGGTATTTCCAAATAACAATGGACAGAGTCAGTATCTTTTTATTTGAAAACACAAACGGTTAACGTCTTGAGAAATTGAGTTTTGCATTTTTAAGTCACCCTAAATGCTACTGTTGTTAATAGGAGCAATTTTTGTAAATATATCGTAGGAAAGATCCACATGAATGGAATAAAAGGAACTGTAGGAACTCAGGTCACCAACAGACCACTGATAAATAAAATCTTTCTAAAGCGAGCAAAAATCAAACAAAAGAAAAAAAAACAGCCTTTACTCAAGGTAGATGTAAAGCTGTAGGTTAGCAGATGAAAACATTCTGAATGTTACTGGTTTCTCTGAATATTTTTAATTGTTTTTTCTGCATAGTTTTGGACCTTGCTGAGTCATATTATAGCTTAATAAACCAAAAACAATTAAAACTTCATGATTAATGACATCTAATTCTAAAATTTTAGTATCTGTTATATAAAAAGAGGAAAGAAAAGGCCTCACCTGAACCAAGATTACTCCTTTAATACAGTCTGTTATACTGAAAGGAGCTTTATTGTTTCTAAAGAACATTAATCTATTTTTTCAAAAAGAAAAGAAAAGAAATGAAAAAGGTTTCCATTACAGATTAAAAAAAAATCAAAATGCTACCACATTCCTTGGTCGAGACTTTAAAAAACCAATGACCTAGTTTAGCCACACAGACCACTAAGAAGATAAATTAAAAAAATAAATAGTGCTGATCTCTAGTCAGCTTTTAATCCAGGTGATTATATTTTTTAGTTGTCTGAAATATCTGGCCTGCATTTGCCTAATTACTAAACACAGCATCATCAAATTCCTGGAGTTATGCTCAGTACAGAATTCTATGCACATTAGTATGTTTATGTAAAAGCCTGAGTTGAAATCCATAGCCCACCCCCCTATCCACCTAAACACAACTAAATGAAGCTCTGAAAAGAAATTCAGAAAACTGATAGCATGAGTAAATGACAAGACAGATTATGACAGAGAGGTCTTATTCCAGAGATCTGTTTCTCTAAGGCAATGGGGGCCCGGGGTACTTAAAACTAGACTGGGAGAATAATCCTGTCTCCTCTCAACAAGGATAGAGGGGCGACCGAGTAAAACCATTTCTGTATCTGGATTCAGTTACTGTAGTCTTTTTGAAAGTGTTTTTCCAAATCATTTTTATTATCTGGCATCACAGAAACCTACTTCCCAGAACAACCGTTTACCAGCGTGCGGCGCAAGAGCTGGCTCTCAGAAATACTCACACTCCCCCTGCTCGGCCGCCCATGCGGACCACGCCGCCACCCGGCTTCGCACGTCCACCTGGGTGACGGTCCCTGGTGGGACAGGGGCAGGTGCCCGTGGGGGTGGAGGGATGGTGCTGTCAGCTTTGGATATCATCCTAAGGGAAGAGAAGAAAGCCCAGAAGTGACACTTGAAGCAAAAACGCTCTATTTTCTAGTGCTTAATCAGAGAAGACAAGAAGGCTTTACAGGGACCTTTTCTACTAACCCATGCTATTGAGCATCCTATGGACTTTCACAGCCAGCAATACTTGAGTCCGTGGCATGTAAATATATTTGGCATAATGGGAAATCCACTTTGAGGAGGGAACAGCAAAATACACATCAATAAACCAAAACCTCCACCACTTAGCCAACTGGAAATCCCCAAGTAGTGCAACACGATGTCTAGAGAACTGGTAGACAGGTAAATTCAGTGACTCAAATTTAGTAGGTGCTGTTTTTAACCACCACATGCAGTTTAATGGCTGGACTTCTGTACTGTCTGGAAGTCTTCATTAGAAGTTACCATTTCACCATCACAAACTGATTATCTATTTCCTAAGACTGACAGATCGTCAACCAACTTTTTCTTAAAACTCAGCCAACACAAATGACTAAATTTACAGGCTGATTCTCCCTTTTAAATCAGCAGTCTGTTCATCCCATCTTGATGCAAATGTATGACTGTTCCCACCTGCTATTTTCCAGTATTTTTGCCCTATCTAGTTTTAAATACCATAATCAAAGAGGTCTTTGGAGTCATTCTGCAGCTTGATATCAACAGAGGGGGAAAAAAACCCTACAACTACCCCCCACCACACATCCACACACCCATCCCTTCCCCATGTCCCTATTTAACAGCAAGATCTTCAGCTTAAATTCTTCCCTTTACAACCCCATCTCAATTCATGGCATTCCACAACAACAAAAATACCAGATGCTATTTTGTCTTCGGACACTGAACAAGAAAATATCTCCTTCGGTTCCTTCCTCCAGTCTCCTGGGCAGCCTTCTTGGTATTTCCACATTTCCTACAACTTGTCAATAACCTTGCAGTAACTTGGTAATTCAATGTCAGGCTTATTGCCACATCTCCAAACCAGTTATGCCGGACTCATCTGGAAGGGAGTCGTTCCCTGTGACCTGATGCCCGCACATACACAATACTACAGTGAGTAACCAGCACTAAGTGGTCATGTACTATTGAGCTCTTGGCCTCAGAGTCCTCTGGGATGGATAGCTCAGATTAGTTCTCCCCAGATGTACCGACCTACATTCTTCCCCCAATTAAACTTCATTAGTTTCCTCGCACATCCGATGTGCTTGAGTACTTCTGGATTACCCCTTTGTGCTTATGCTTGATTTTTTTACAGCTCCACAAACAGTAAAGCGTACCTATTTAATTTCAAACTCATAGGTAAACTTAAGCTTGTGGTTGTTTATAGGAGTGTCTATCAGTATAAGAAAACTTAATGAGCTGTGCAGTGGARTTTAACAGGTAACTAGAAACATTTTTAAAACAATGATATTTTTACTTAATGATTTTTGTACAACAGAGGATTTTCCATATAGACCACAAAACTAAGCATTACAGAGATACTTTCAAGACACAGCTGCATACTAACCTTTCAACAAATTACCATTAACATTCAGTATCTAAAATACTTGTGCCCTTGTCTCTATGCCTCTCATTTCTTGAGGTTTTAAATTTTTTTGTTGGAGTTTTAAATTTTTATTTACCCATATGCAGAACTGAGACATACAACACTATTCTCTGGCAACTGGTATGTGTCAATTGCTCCAGTCACTAAGGAGGAATTAGAAAAGTTAAAAGTGGAAGTTATAAACTGAGAAAGCATGAGATAATTAAGTCAAGGCTGCTATAGCTGTTTTTGGAAGTATGTTGCTAATTACCAAAAAGAGCAAAAAACAGCAGACAGACTTGGAAAGCTTCTGACCACTGTAACAATATTTGGCAATCTTGCATACTGACAGGAAGTTAAGTTTTTACCTCAGTGTTTCAAGCCTTTTCTTCTGTTTTCCACTTTTGCTGTCACTGATTGCACTTTCAATATCTTCATGAATAAAGCTAGCCTAAAGAGACAGAGGCAGATACTATCAGTTATCAGCTAAGCTAACCAGATATGTGAAATAAATATCTCTTCAGGCACCTTTTTTAAAGTATCCTTAGATTCCAGAATCTCTTACCAAACCCACGTATCTAAACCTCTGGGATACATTATTTTATGCTGAACAGAACACAGAGGCACACAATGCTACTGTCTGGGAGTTGGTAATTTTGTCACTGTTCCAATCTAAAATGCCATCCTCAGATGAGTATGTCATCTGCATAGAAAGTTTGCCTGAAGAGTTGTAATTATCTCAAGTCAAAAACTATTGCATAAGCTGTTTTTCCCATCCACATACACCATTTTTGTTTTTGTCAAGCATGTCAGTGAAAGGCATAACTGAAACTACTACAGATAGTAGCAGTATTACAGATAAGCAAAATAAAGGATACTTTCTTCTACTACGAGTTAAGAAATAAAGATGAACTCTAATTTATCTTTGATTTTGTGGAAGACTAATTTTTCAAAGAGTTTCCTAATTTGTAGGTTCCTGCCTCTCAGTAACTGCAGTCTACCTCCACCAGTGATCCACAAGTAAGATTCTGATACATGTCTAACATTATTTTAATAGAACTTGCATTAAACAGGTCACAGCTTCTTGTGGGATTGAGAATGCTCTGTTACATGTCTTCAGCTGTCAGAGTAATTTCCTACGCAAGTTGTCAAAGCCCAAATCTGTCAGTGTCCAGGCTCACTCTACAAGGCCCACCTCTATCCAGGTCTCCTCATGGTGGAGGAGGAATACGTAACTTGTTGGGAGGACTATACAACTTCTGCTGGGACCAGAAGACTTTGTTGATTTTAGGATCTAAAGGGATTAAGGAACTTCTCAGGCTATAATGTATTATACCCCAGAATGTGGACCAGGAATATATTAGGTTTATAGAATTAATAAATAGATAAACTTCAGGGTATTTGAGGAATTTAAAAACAGAAGACCATRAATCATGCTCTTAATATTTATTGTTTAACAAAGTTTTAATTAGAAAATATTGATTTGTCAAAATATTATTGATTTTGACTAAATTTTTGTTGCAAAGGCTCCTGAGGTTCAATATAATTTCTGATCAAAAGCTGGAAGAAGTTRAGAAAGAAAGACCTAACATCTCAAGAACAGCTAAGCCCAATGAGTAGGCACAAAGCCTAGGGTATGGTCACAGGCTCAAAAAACAGCCCAGAAGAAATGGGGGATCCTGGACTTCAAGCTAGAGAGTTAGAATTATGTGCTCCATATTTTTATTTGTATACAGAGGAATAATTTCAAAAGAGGAGAGCCTGAAAACAGACAACCTTGGGAGACTGGTTCCAATCTGCCTTCAACCAGGATCCCTGCATTATTTAACATGCAGCAACCTGAATTCCCCCAGATCCCAATTTCCAGTGCAACAGCAAATTCAGTGCAGCTAGTCTCACAGTTAACCAGTCATCTTCACATCACTATCACTGAACCAATTTCAAAACAGTCATACAACATCATTAGCAATTTGTTGTTTTAAGTTAATAACTACAAAGAAGGAATTTAAAAACCCCATGAAATTATTGATCAGAATTTCAAGAAGTACCAATTATACAGTGTCATTAACAGAAATTAAGATTTGCAATCACAGAAATAGAGAAGTATTGCAAAACACATTCAAAAATTGTGTTTACTCTAGAAGTTTGAAGGAAATATTTTAAATCGGAGACAAATAATCCCTTTCCTTGTCTCGCCCTTCTTACAAATAGTATTTTCCTTTCAATTTTCTCTCCTGCAGGTCAGAGATACAGTGAGGTGGGCCTGAAGAGGAGGTTTAATAGCTCAGGCACACAAAGAACAGATAAAAGGGAAGGACTAGATAAGAGCTCAAGACTCAGGTGAGTGTTTTCCAGGTACTAAAATAAATTTCAGGTAATTCGAACTATTTTACAGCACTTTCTTCAGAAGTGTGAGTGCATAGCATATACATATTCCAGAGCTTTACTCATTTGCAAACCCAAATGAACCGCTAAAGAGCCCAAGAATCAATATTTACAGTAATGACATATTTGCACATGCACTAAGGATTCAGCTTAGTTAGATGACTCCTATCTTACAAGACATACTACACTACATTTACTAATATACTATAAGTGTTGGTATCATAAATACATTAAACAAAGCATATTTATCAGCACAAAAGAATAGAATTATCTTCTATGAATCAGTTTATTTGATTTTATCCATTTTACTTGCCAATTCATAAAATTTCCCCAATTCAAATAAGTCATAGCAGATCTCCATTACTATCTTACCTTAATCTCATCACACTGGAAAAGATGCAAATCTGGCTTGTTTTGGGTTGGTTCTTTACATACTAATGCAAGAATAGAATTGTAATTGCATGCATTCATCACAGCTTGGCAATGCTGAATTGTGCTTAAAGGAAAATTCTCCAGTTCATTCTGCAGGAAGAGAGAGAGGAAAAAAACCCTTAATATTCAGTATCCTGATCTCAGAAAAGCTGCATCAGTTAAACGGGAAAGTGATAATAAGCTAATTAAAATACCAAATCTCACATACATCATTTTTCTGCCTGTTCCCTTTTTCTCTCTCTCTGGAAATGAGACTGCCACTCACAGATCTTACCTTTGATTCCAAGTCCACCAAGCTGACAGCTTTGTCATCCACTTGAAGAATCATATCTTGAGTCCACACTTTGCCTTTAGCATCCAGCAATTTCAGCTTCCTTATTCCATCGTCTACTGTAATCATTGCCTCTTTTCGGTCCAAAACAAAGGTGGTCAAGTGCTAGTGAATGAGGGACACAAAAAATAAGTTTAATTTTTCCTTATCACTAGGCAGTATCAGCATTCAAATTGCCAGGAAACAGAATACAAATAATTCAATAATACAAATGAATAAAAGCACCTTTGTATATGACAAATATGTATATGACAGATCCTACCTGTCCCTATCCAACCCTATCAGTAAGCCATGGGGGAGGTTGTTTAGTCCATAATGTCATTTCAAGTCAACTGAGTTTTGTAACTCACTGTTTGTCATCCTCTATCATTTTCTCACTACAGTAAGTAGTTAGGCTTCTAGGCATATTCTGTCATGTTTCAGGTATCACAACTAGAATTAAATCCTGAATATTAATTATCTTTCTTGAGGAGTGAAAACCTGTCTCATTTGGCAAGCTGAATGCAGGAAGCAGCAACAGAAGCTTCCCAGCAACACCCTGCCAATGTACCTCCACCTCCGCCTGACCTGGAGCATAGCCATCTCTGTAGAGCCGCCAGCTGGCATGCTGATGGCAACCACGATAGGTTTGCATTTGACTGGGATACCTTATGGACAGGCCAGTTACTTGTTTCACACAGAGCACAGCAGAAATGTAGTATATTACCTACTTTTGCTCACTATCAACCTGGAATGGTCTCCAGAGGCAATTAATGGTCTAGAAGTTAAAGACCACCTCACAGGCATCACTTGAACTAGTCTCCCTACCATTATGATTTTGATCATTTCTCCTTCAAACATGTCAACCATGCAAGACAACCCATAAACTACTTCACTTTTATCCAGGCAAAAAATCCAGCTTCACATTTTTATTTAAGACCTAGATACACTTTTCCAAGCTGAAACAATTTTAATATATGCCTGCACACCTATCTTCTAAATAACTTGAAATAGAAAGAATTGAGTGTGCTTTCTTCTATTAGAGGATAACAGCACACTTCAGTAATGATGGACAAGAGAGTAGACACAAGCTGCATATGATCAAAGTATATAAAATAGTAAAGAGAAGCAAACTATACTGACTGTTCACACAGGAATGCTTACACTTCAAATACAAGTACTAATTTTTATGCTAGCAGAGTACCAAAACCATTATGTAGAAATGAAAGATAGGTAAAGACACAGACAATCAAAAGCAACACAAGTAATTCATTTGCAAGCTGATCATAGGACATAAGCAGCTTAAGTTAAGACTCTTCTGCACATGATTTAACAATTTATATCTAAATTTAAAACTCAGCAAAAAGGACCTGTGAATCTATGGCACTTGCAAGAGTCAGCTTAACCCATGATAGTGGTACTTAGTTTGACAGCAGCAAGAGAAAGCCTATCTCAAAGTAAGAATGCCTCAGCATTGCATTCAAAAGTGCATAACAGACTACATACAGGCACCCAGGCTTACTTTGCTGGATAGTTTAAATATACCTACTTCTAGATAGAATGTGACAGCAATATACAGTAATTCTGCAAAGCAGCTTAAGACAGAAAATCATATATTTTGCATTTCACATGGGGGAAGAATCTGTGCAGGCAGGATACATTTAACTGCTACCTAGTAGACTCTAACTGAGGTTTTAGGGGGTTAACACTCAGCTCTTTCTAAGCATTCTGGCATCTCTGATGATTATAACTGGCCAAAATATTCATTTTAAATATCATCCAGTGTGTCTCACCAACAGCACAGAGCTTTTCAGCTCTATCTCAGCCTTAGAACAAGACTGCTTCAAAGACTGGGCAGCATAACATGCTGAACTGTGATCCCATTGAGAAGTTCTGTCTGTTCGCCAAACTACGCACATCTCTGCTTATTTTCTACTACACGAAAATTTCAGCTCATTATGGCATAGCTATAGAATTTGATACATTTCAGTGTAATCTGTTCTGAAGTGACCTCAGGCTGGCAGGATGTTTTGGAAGAATATGCCTTCAAGCCTATGCAGCCTCAAAAATCACATTGGCAAAAAATCAGTGCATATAACTGAAAGGTCTAATCGGTATATTGCTCCTCCTCTCACCTCCACATGGTAGTGCGATGTTTCAGATACGCTGCTGGCACTGTCCCGTGCATAATTCTTTCTTTGTTCTAAAGAGGGGGCGAGAAAAGAAAGAATAATTATTCATCAAACTTTCTATCATGTTGCATTTTGGGTATTTCTCCAAGACACTTAAGACCAGTTGTATATATATGAAAGCAGAAGATGAGCGGTTGTTAATTTCTGTATTCCAAAAGAAAAACCTTCACCCCCACCACAGTCCTGCACAAGGATAATACTTACAGCAACAACAATAGAAGAGAGCCAGTAGGTGCAAACAACAGCTAGTATCTCTTCAGTAAGTCAGGACACAGGAGGGGAGCAGCACACCGATTGAAAATACTTCATTGTGAAGCCTGATTATTAAAATCACTGGCTTGCCACTTTGGCAGGAGTATGAAAACTAGTATCAGGCTTATTGTGTTTGTATGAATGCACTTTAAAATCAAAAGTATTCAGTTATACATACAATTCTCCTGTTAAACGTCAAAAACAACAAAACCACATACAAAACAAGCCTGATGCATCCTTTATTTCCTCCTAATGTATTCAATTTAATGAATTACTGATATATAAATATGCAGGGAAAGAAYGAAGGGGAAAGAAACCAAAAGCTGCAGTAGAGAAATACATGCTCAATATCTCTAAACGGAAATACTTTTCAGCTGAACAATACACAATGCTGCAAAATCAGAAACATCATTTGCCTTTTACTTTATACAATAGATTAATATCAAACCAGGAGGAAGGGAGGAAAGGGAAAATGCAAGCTGAGAACACAAAACCTCTACACCATAAAATAATGATTTTAGATGGATACTGAAGTAAGATTTTCAACTTCAGTTGAGACATATTTGAATGTGACATTTGGAGCCCCTCCCCTCCTCCCCATAATCACTGAAGTGCCCAATCTGAAAACACCAGGAATTTTGCYTTAGTAAGGAAGCAACTAGGAGATTTGGCTGAGAAAAGTCCAAGGGAATTCTGCAGTAGGTAAATTTTTCTCTTCTCAATTTCATGAAATATCTTCATTTCTGATTTTCAAGTAAAACGGGCTTTTTGATTTTATTTGGAAGGAAAGTATTGATATACATACAATATACATTAATTTCATCATACCCAGTTGGACTGCTCGGAAGAAAGCTACTTTTTGCAGGATTAAAAAATGCTAAATACTACCAAACACATGTTCTGTGATCTACAGAGGTCTCCAGTGAGGACACTAAAATCAACAGAAGTGTCCGCTGATCTCTGATAAAGGAAAAACAGAGGATCTTTTGTAATCAGAGTTCCTTTATACAAGAATTATACAGGTGCAGTAGCACCTCAATGCTTCACAAGCACAGGCTCCTGGCAAAGAAAGGAAGGCCCTCACTTAGAGATGTCACTTGTAGAAGTATTTGACACCTCTTAGAATCACACCCCACATTTCCTTACTTCTTGGTGCGCTTCATAAAAGACGATACAGTTCCTGAAATCCCTTCATGGCTTGAAGCCCACCACCAAGATGACAAGCGCCGCTCACAGAAGAGAGCCGTCCTGCTACCTTGCAGCAGCTACTCAGCTTGCTCTAGCGAGATATGTCTGCAGTACCCTCAGCCAATAGGAAAACACCATGAATTATCAGAATTTTGAACTAGGTACATGAACATATTAAAACAGATGCCTTAATTTTATTATCCATTATTTAGAAATCCCAGGGAAGAGGATCTGCATTATTTCCAGCTGTAACTAATATTTCTGCTTTTGCAGCATATTACTTACAATATTTTATTTGGTTTGTTTTTTTAAAAAACAATAGACACACACACATGCACACCCCCAACAAAATAGTCAATGAAGTAGTACTATTTGACTTGCTACCTTTCTTTTTTTGTTTGGATGATGATCTGAAGAAATAAACTCCATCTGTTCCTAACAAAACAAGGSAATTAAAAAGCAATATCTAGTTTAACCAAATACAATTATTTGCATCTCCAAGGGGACCAGTTAACGGACTTCTGGTATGGACTGTAAATGAACTATTAAATGCTGTCCAATAAGAAAGAAAACATGCTTTAAAAAAAGAAAGCCACATTTCCATTAACTGAATACATGACATATTGAGTTTTGATTATCTTTTTTGTATTTTTAAGTGAACAAGAGTAGTGTTTTTATGACACCAAAGTAAACCAGGATAAGATATTTTACATCCATTGTAAGGCTTATAAATCCCACAAATAATAACAGTTGGAGCTGTTTTTTAATAAAACAAGAAATACTGGCATATTTAGAGGCTACCAAAGAATTAAAAAGCAGAAAGTAACTTTTGCAAGAGATTCCATGCTCATATTCACAGAAATTCTGTCCCAGGTTAGGACAGAATATCCAAAAACATTTGTTGCACTGATTTACACGTCCTCTTCCACAGAACAGCACAGCACTCACAACAGACAAGACAACAGTTTTCAACAGACTATGTCTTGGAGGGAATGACAGTGTTTATATAAGAAATAGAGCTTTATGAACAATAATAAAAGTTGTGGTTGCCTAGACTTGACAGTCAAGGAGACTCCCTCAAGTTCTGCATCCTTAACAACAGAAAAGTAACAAGAACTTCATAAAAGCTGACAATGAGCAAAAATCCACAAGTGTCTATATTTATCAGCAAACAAGTATGATCACCACTCCAACAGCTGATGGTCCATATTGACTTTGGTGGCAATTCCCATTTACCTTTTTTTTTTTTTTTGGACAGATTTATGCAGGTGGAATATTTATTAGAACATGTCAGAAATCTGAGTTACCATTTGTTATCCTACAGGCTCTTCTACTAAAAACACTGTGTAATATATGTCACTCCTGGAGAATCCTATTTCTTGGAGTCCAAGAAAGTGATGCAATCTAAACTCTACAGTGAGGCATGGAAGCTAAAATGGGGAGAGTTCAAAGGCTTGTGGCAGCACTCCTTATCCCACTGGGTATTCTATCACTAAATAGAGATTAGAATTCTGAGATTTTACATGGATTTGTATAGTATTTGTTCTGATTATTACCATTAACAGAAAACATTGGTTGTGCCAGAAGTTTTCCATCCTTGGGGAAAAAAGTATTTTACAGAGAATCTCTAGCACGCCAGTTTCAGGGGTCAGATGCATCCCCAGTGTAAAGAAATGTGGTGGTGGGGAAAACAAGGAATGGAAAGGAAGAATATGGTACTGTTGGTAACAAAAAAGGAGGGAGGTGGAGAGGGCAGACCTCACACACTTAATTACTGCTCAGTGCTGCAATTTTCATGTGGTTTTGGACATGCGCCAGAAAGTACCTATAGCAGCTGTGAATGTTACCAACACCACTATAAAGGAGGGGAAGGCAGATACGGGTAACCTCTCTGTCTTGAAATTATTCACCCTTCAAAATTACCACATCTAGTAAATATATACAAGGATCATGGCAGAAGACACTAAAGTTAAATTCTGAATCACAATCTACAGGAAATGTGACCCAGAGAAATTTGTGCAGAATAAAATGTCAAGTAAACTCACAAGGCAGGGGACTATGGTTAAAAGCAGCACAGCATTTCACTCATTGCTACTCAACTTTCCAAATGAACACAAACATTGACTGACAGAAATTACTACCTCTTTCTGATGTGAACTGATGCTACTACTATGCACGTCTTTGTGAACTTATTCAACTTACCAGTCCTCAGGAATGGACCATGTTTCCAATTTCAAAAGGCTGTGAAAAGGTATTGATTTTATACCAAYTTTGGAAGCAGCCAAACATCAGAGAAAACAGAAAACAAACAAAAAAAAGTTTTAACCAAACACTTCTAGACAAGCAAAAATTACATGAGATCACAAATGGAAGGACTCAGCATTTTATCCTTGCCTCACTCCATTAAAAATTTGGTGCTCTTCCAATTATTTCTGTGGGGGAGCATTTCTTGCATTGGAAAGGCAAATTTGGAAATGTAACTATTCCACAGTTTCACAAAAAACATCAGGCTTGCATAAGGTCCCTTGAATTAGAGCTATGACCAGAACCCAACATAGCTAAAGGTACAGAGTCCTGTCTTGTCCATTTTGCCATGGGAAGAGGCTGTGGCTATAAGGCATATTAGAAAGCTGCTTAATAAACTCTACCATAGCATGATCTGTGCCACTGCCCAGTAGGAAGACCACACAGAAGAGCACCATAGCAAGACAAATTTAATTCTTTAGCTCAGGTAGAAAAAATTGTTACCAATAGCAAAAGATCTCAGGTTGGGTCTTCACAGATGACCTGAAGCACAGGTGGTGCTGGTTTGGGCTATGCTACCTTTATGTATAAATAAATTTTCAGTTCCAAGAGCCTAAAATAGAAATGAGGAATCCCAATGCCTGAACTTCCCCAATGTCTTACAAGTAACTGTATAGGCAAGTAACTGTATAGGCCAGATGTAATAAATATATCAGCACTCTGGTTATAATAGCATAAAGGATAATGGTGGATCCCACCTTCCTCTTTCAGCTAAATTGGAAACTCTCTGTACAATGACAAAAGGACTGAAAATCTGAAATCTGATGACAACCCATGCAGAGATGGATTAAAAGGCTTGCTTACAAGCTTTTTTTTTTTTTTTTTTTTTTTTTTTTAAAAGAGTCCTAGAGTAATGGTATAAATTATAACCACACATCATTAAGCAGAAAAGCAAAATATTTTGTTTACTACTGAATATTTATGGTTTGCTTTGGAGGGATGGCTGATACCCCTTTAAGAACATACTGCAGCAGGCAGAGAAGCTGAACCTGAGATGGAGAGCAAAGTGCAGATGTTACCAGCACATCCAGGGAGAAAGGTCAAAACTTGATTTAAAAGCAAATCTCATTATCAGAGGAGCAAACACTATCACTTACAGAGCATCTTGCCATCAATCTTTTCCCTGATAGCTATGTGGAATCAGCTAGCAGAGAAGGTGTCATGTTTGGGAGTCTATTGCCAGTTTAATTCATTTGTATATCAAATAATACAAAAATGTTATATGGATGGCTTCTTTCAATGAACTTGTTTATCTAGTCTATGATCTGCTTGTGATTTCTTGGAATTTATTACACTACAGTTCTTGCTCTGAATGAAGTATTTGAGCAACACAAAAATGCACATGCAATTTCACTGTTAGCACCTCATCACAACCAAGAGAGTTTAAAAACACAATTCATAAAACACCTGGTCTTCTCTGATGTGGTCTGGGGACAACTTTGGTAACACCTTTCAATTCTGTGCCTAATAATAATCTAAAAATTTAGCACACACCACCAGCTCGCTATGCCAAGAGATTCGAGCTGCTCCAGCATGTGTCACTCCCTGGCAAAGGCCCAGCGCAGCCCCGGTTCCCAGCACCAGCCGGTGCCACGTGTCTCCCTGGAAGCAGTGCCGCAGAAGACAGATGGAGAAGCTAGCACTAGAACAACAGGTGAGAGTATGAGCCAAAACCCATTTCAGACACAAAGATGAGGAATTAAATAGTGAAATAAACCCCACAAGAATATGGACAGGGCATCTCTCCCTTCAAGTTCAGGGAGAGATTTATCATGCAAGTTGAAAACATTTCATTTCAGGCAGGAAAGGAGTGAAAACAAAGAGATGGTTTGAGACAGGAAAAAAGGCAGTTGCAAGCAAGTTTTTGCGGCTCAGATAACCGCATCAGAGACAGTGACGGCTCCAGTCTAGTTTTTAATAAAAAACTGTCCATAACACCAAAAAAACTCCCACCTCCTTTCCCAATGGCACTGTGGTCAACCTTCTATCCGAAGACCAAAGGACCGAACACTCATGAATCATCATGAACTGGGACTCAACAGTTAAACTTCATGACATGACATATATTTTTTAAAAAATCTTCACTATGCTTGGAAAAAAATACATTCAAGATTGATTTGGTGACTTAGGAACCCAAATCCCATTTCCACTTGTTGATGTGGGTGGATAGGTGCTTTAATTCAATTGACGTTCAAAAGTCTTCCAGAAAAGGAGGCCTGTCATGGACAAAGTTTGCTGCTATCATTACACAGAGAGTCTTGACACAATTTATCAAAGCCAACAGCATAGTCATTTTACTTTTACTGTAAAATTTTATATAGGTATAAATAAAAAATATATAATCCAATACATAATCAGTGTATAATCAAATACACAAGTTTGCTATTACTAATATAAAATATTTATTGTTTTTAATGCGTTTTAAAAATTCCAATATCATTCAATGCTTCCCACTCCTCTTCTGACAGCACAAACAAAAATTCCAAAACATCACAAAAGAAGAAACATTGCAGACAGATGCAGCAGAATGGTAACAAGGCTGCTGAAAATAAAATATAACTGCCTTGCCTTTGAGAAAGGTTTCAAGTTTTTTTTGTTGTTGTTGTTGGGTTTTTTTTTTTTTTTTTTTTTTTTTTTTTTCTCCAGTTCATACATTTGGTGACACTGATGGCCTACTTCTTTATGCATACAAACCACAGCAGAAGCAGGAAAATGTGAAAACTCCACTCAAAAAGCTGTGCCAATATATCCTTACTCCAAGCTCCAGCATAATTGAGTCTTCTACTTCATTCAGTTCTTGGCAATTGCAATTACAGTTTTGTGACGTATCTACTAGCACTGGAAGTGAACCAAGATCAACAACTTATTTCACAGGAGCCACCATACAGTAGTTACATGGCAAGTAGTTTCAGTTAGTACCTGAATTCAATTAAGCAGTTCAGAAGTAAAAGGCTGTTTACCATCACATACTTCAAATTTAGCCACTTGTCCCCACCTTCTACTGACAGATGAATATTCCATAGCATGTTTGATATGAAAATGCTCTGATGTACCATTTTAGAAGTCCCTAAAGAACACGGTTAAGGCATTTTTACTGATACTACCACACTGTTCAAAACATATGCTTTTGAAGAATTATTATTAGCATGATACAAAATGAAAAAGTTAGAAAAGTGAAATGTATGTCATTCTCATGAACGAGTAATCTGCTAAAAAGACTTTTTAGCAAGATGCTTCTTGCTGGTTTCTGTTACCACCTACTATTTCTGTCAACACATGTAATCAGCTTGTCAAGTGAACCTGTACAGGATGCAGAAATTGCTGTTAAAAACTATCACTTCAGAATTTTGCTCAGTTACGGTTTCTGCCTTTAATACTATGTTAAGTGACTTCTATTTTTTTTAGCATACTGCTAAAACAAGGTAAGTCTAAACTTAGAATGGCTCATTTTCAACATCAGTTTTAAAAGACAAATGTTTGGAATAGTTTTTACTTCTGTCTTTGCAGAAATTTCTAAAAGTGAACCTTTACACTACTCTAGCATGGTGACTTCAGCCACCAAACCACATCAGCCTTCTCATACCACTCCACTTCTGAGAGGATACAAAGCCAGGAGACCTCCAATCTGCTTCATAGACTTTCAGCCTCATGGACCTCAAAGAAGTTCAAAAGCCAATAATACACACAAACAATACAGCAAAGTTCTCATATGCTAACAGGGGAGATGACCAATACCACCAAACCCAGAGCCTATATGGTATCCCTGCAAGAGCAAACTGTTGCAAAACAGCAAAACCTCTTGCTATGACTGCCCTAACCCAATGAGATCACAAAAACAGCTATTACAGTAGAACCACTCAAAATAGGAGAGGACACTAGTTATTCCTAACAGTGTTGCAATTACTAGCCACTGCTATTTGTCAGTTTTCTGGTTTATTAACCTGCAGAAGAGAGGGTAGATGCCAAAAGGGTGAGCAGGCTGGACTGAGGCATGAGGGCTTCTGCAGAGAACAGATGTTTTTACTGCAAACCTCATTCTTCCATTCCTATCAGTTTCATTGACTTTCAAAAGAGCTTTTGCAACATGCACAGATTTACACCACAGAACATCTCTCTGTCTTATCTCTGCTTAAATTTCCATTTACCAGCATGGCAGTCTGCAATGTGTATTCACAGTGGAGGTGGATGACCAGGGAACAGTGCAATTTGGCTGTCAAGGAACATAACTACATTGTGCCCCCACTGTGATATGGCCATAAGCTAGAGAATACAGTATATAGCCAAGACAAACAGTAGCATCTATAGTTGGCTAGTACAACAAAGTTTAGGCATTTTAAAGTAATATTACATCTGACAGAGACAGAAAAAGCCTGTTCAAAATGGTAGGCCAAACAGGGCTCCAAATAAGTTACGTCAAATCTAACTTCCTTGAAAACCACATGCCAAGCATCAATAATATTGCTGTAAATTCCTTTTCTGCTAACAGAGGATCAAGCTGAGAGTCAGGCAGGGGGAGACACAGGTCATGACCAGGGTTTCTCCTTCTATTCATTAAGCTGTTACTATTAATAGAATCAATCTATTATTATTAATAGCAGATAACTATTCACACAACACATTCACTTATTTACTCACACATCCACTCAGTTACCAGCCTGGAGCAACAGTTGGTAGGCCAACACAAGACAAATTAAGGTGAAAATGGTCTCCCATAGCATTTACTAAACTTGATTTGGAAACAGAATTTAAATTCAAGAAGGTTCTTCTGAAGGGAAAACTATTCCCATGGGGAACTAAAGAACACAACTAGGTGCCTGTCACCAGGTTGCACGGCAATGAACCAACAGACACAGAGAGGGCGGTCTTCTCAGTTACATTTAAACCTCTAAATCATTAGCTGAGCAAAACAAAAGAAAGAGGGTTCCTTCCTTCAGTTACACCAATATTGCGTGGATAATATTACAACATTGCAAAGGAACTAGTGTTCTTTAATGATTCATGTAGAACATGTTTACACTTCTTGTCCTATATTGTTAACGATGGAAGAATTTTTAGATTTAGGAGAAAACTAAAAATTCCTGCATCATTAACAGTATAGGATTGTATTTTAGTAATAAGGAGCACTGCAAACAACATAATGAATTACACCTCTAAACAGTTTCCAAAGTGATTTTTTTCCAAAACTATACAGTTTCCCAAACTTCTTCTGTAGAAGCTGGAATGCTCTGATTTTACACCTACAGAGAAATAGTAATGAATTCAGAGTGGTTGGTAGGGGCTTCATATCTTTAAGGTCAAACAGCAAAATTGATCTCAGAACATCCATACACTACCATTAACACGTTATCCATATGATTAATAGGATTGGGTCCTTAAACACATCTTAACTCGGTGTTCAATACTTTACTTAACATGTAAGAAACAAAGGTGTATCCTCAAAGGGGCTTACCCTCACCATTAATGCTGGCCAGAATGGCCCATGCTCCCACATCAGCATGGGTGGGCATTTAGATCCACACACAATCCAGAAATACCCAGCAGTCACAATGGCGAACGACTGCCCTTGACATCAAAACTCACTCATTGCTTGCTTGACACTTTTTACTCATAGTAAATGTCAAACAGGGGAAAAATACATTGGCTTGCTTTAAAAAATTTTTTACAAATGCGATTTTTTTTTCCTGTTCTGACATACGTTGACCGTATATAAGCATAATAGAGAATGTGGGACATATGTGAGAATACCAGTAGATAGCACTGAGACATGAGGAGAGCGCTCAAATCAAGTGCTTCACTTGCAGTGAAACTGAGGTTTCCTCCCTCTCCAGGTCTAGCAGCAAATATAGAAGCTTGCACTCAATACAGCACAAACACATAATTTCATACTTTCAGAAAGTGCAGTAATGATCTACAGTTGGCAATTAACAGCTGTAAAATCCATTTCCTTTTTCTGGAAGGCACATATTTAGTCACAACCAACTATCAGAGTATTGAAATGTAATATTACTTTAGAAATCAGGCAGTATACAGCTTATTCTGCCTTATTTTAATATTTATAAACTGAAAACAGTTCTTGGAAAAGATTTTCTTCTACACTGTTTACAGAAGGAAGAACCCAGGACACAGAAAGTTGAAATGACTTAAAGTTGTTGAACATCAGCACAGAACTACACCACAGGCCCGTGTCCTACTCACTAACCCATAATATGAGGGAGACTAAATATTGACCCTTTGGAACAAATTTCTTTACTGAATCTGTAGACCTTAAGTCCAATAAATAGTAATAACATCTTTTTTCTTCCTCTTAAGCCCTCTGTATTAAGCAGTAATTTTCTAAGCAATAAATAAGTGCAAAATTAAATTTGTGACACTAATACAAGATATTATTGTCACTTTGGATATCTGTTGCAAGGAACATTTAAACAATGTCACGAAACCCGCAGCAGAGCTAAGGACAGATCCCCTGACTGCCTTGTTCCCTAACCTAGCTGTCCCTTAGTGACTCTTGGCTATGGGATCACTCTCAGTTTTCTGATAAATACTTCATACATTGCTGCCTTAAAAATTAGCAGGTGGGAACTCTGTACTTAGTACATGGTCAAAACGTTTTCTAGGTCAGTTATAGCTTTAGTACAAATAAAATAATTTTGTTCTTTATTTGCACATATAAATATATATACATACACACACAAACACACATTTTTAGATTTGTATGTGACGTATTTGTACATAAAGTATTTCCACCATGACTTCATAACCAATACTTAAACAACAATTTTAACATAAAAGTTTAGAGACTTTATGTCACCTTACCGTAAAGAGCTTTTGCATTTGTTCTTGAACTCTGCTCCCTCTCTGCCTGAGCAAATGTTGGTGAGCCATAGCCACTGTAAGAAAACATTTCTGGTTAACTTGTCAATAGATGTATTTGCTACACAGATGCAGGCATTGAAAAAAACTTGCCATTATGTAGGCCTACATACACCTACAATATTACTAACAGAGATAATAATACTGAATATTTGTTCCACATCATGAATATAATGAAGCATGTTTCGCTTAGGCTGGAGGCCCTTCTGAGCGACTCTTTTGTTACATTAATAGAGCGCCATGCACAACGGGGGTGTGGTACACAAATAAATGCTACCATAATATCAATAATCAAAATCATTATCAAGTAATAACAATAAAGACTACGCCAAAGACTCCAGTTATGGTAGGATTTTGTCTTTTTCCTACATACACARGCTTTATTTGCCTTAAAAGTTTAAATTGCTTTTCATAAAAGACCTAAAAGGAGTACCATTGCCTACAACTAAACAAAAAGGCAATCCAACTTCCTTCTAGCACAACAACAAGAACGAGCCCCATCTTTGACAGAAAAAAATGCATTCTCTCAGTGCTAACCTTAAATATCTGAGGCATAAGATGACCTCTGTGAGTAATGTAGTAAGTATGCTATCGCTACAGCAGTATATTTTTTGTATGCCAGGTAATTCCATTCAGCAACATAGCTCAACACATTAATACAAAAATCAGTCAGATGATAGCTGACAGTTTGGTTACGTAGTTTGGAAACCGCACATTCTTTTACAGCAACTGCCTTCGTATTAGTCCAGTGATCTCTACTAATTATAGCTCGATCTGAAATGAAACCATAAAGAAGAAAATACAGAACTGTTTTGTCCTTAAAAGGAAAATTCAAGGCATAGCCTTACTTGATCTGAGGAAAATAACTTCCATATCCACCAGGAGGGGTGTTTGATATATGTCCATTCATTCTTATTGTCACTTACTGAAGGAAATGATCTGGGAAAAGAAACAGCAGCATATGAAATGAAATCTCTTAAAAGACAGAGGTTTAACACAGATGTAATACAAATCTAATCAGAAAATTATGGTTCATATGGGAAAGGAATTGCATCGACAAGCCCAATTGTTATTTGCATCATGGTAATGCCTTGAAGTCCTGTTATGGAACTGCCCCCAATTGCGATTTGATAGTTATTGCTTCAAATAATTTATAATTTAGTGAATTAAGTCATTATTATTGATGGAATGATCTTTAGGAACAGCTTTTCAAATGAAAGGCTGACTAGACAAAGAACAACATCTACTGCCCAAGTGAACAAGATGTTCCAAATGCCAACTTTAATAAACAAGCACGCTTGATTTTAATCCTCAATCAATTTAACTGAAACGAAACTTTTGAAAAGAATTTTTGACACCTTTCTTCTATAAAACATACCAGCTGAATTGCTAGAAAAACGTATTGTAACTAAACACAACTATTAGCACAAAGGGAAACTTGTTCAGCTACCGTGGGACAACAACCTATGTTGAAACAGTTAAAAGAGAGCATTGCCCCCTTAATATGTTAAAATTGATCCTGGAAAATGACTTTCATAAGCCTATAAACAATAACAAATCACCATCCAAAATTACCACAGATAAACAGTCTTTCATATATACACATACGAATAATAATAATTTGAATAATTATCTATATTTTAGAGAGTCATGAAATAGAAAAGAGATTTAGCTCTGCAAAACAGCCAAAAGTACATTAGATATTTTATACCTAACAAAAGGTCCATTTCCAAAGTAAGCACAACCTGCCTTGTTGTACTAAAGCCATCTTACCATCAGCTTATTCTCTGAATCACTAAGTTGATCTCCTGTCTTAACTGTTCTCTTCCTCTTGCTTTACAAAGAAGCAGCAGCTGATTGACCTACAGTACATATTACTTTTTTTTGATCTACGTACATTCTGCTGGTTTCCTCTTTTACACAAAAACACAATCACAATCAAATGCTGTTCTCATCTCTAAAGTTTCTGGTCATTTCAAGAGATTTATGAGCTGGCTTTGGTCTTCTGCACTGAGTATGGAGTTAGTTTTATACCCTTCTCAGGAACTTCTGACATCTCCTATCTGAGAAGAGGTAAGAAAAGCTAACTAAAACTGAGCTGTATTGATTATATGCCAAATGTAATCATGTGGAAAAGTGGTATTTCCTTTAGTAAGCCCATATTTTGTAATTTAATTTAGACTCTCCCCCCCTAACCTCCTTTTAAAACTCTGATTGCTCCTTGCAGAAAATCTTTACTGACATACCTGTACTTCACTTCCATTTCTCCTGCACATTCCCAAGAACATATCACATATCCAACTTTGGAGTGTGTTTGATTGCTCTAAGCCGCTTTTTATATAGCACAGTTCTCAGCAGTTGTCTACAATAAATCACAATCTGTGTTGAGTGCTGCTCAATTCACTAGCATTTACAACCTTTGGGAAGCATCCTGAAATCTTCCTGTGACTTGAATGAACAAACGCGTTTGTTTTCTCAGCAGAACTTGCCAGGTTACTGTGCACTCCCTGTTCCATTTCAGCAAACACACGGATCAGAACCACACTGGCTGCTATTCTCTAGGTCATGCTGCTATTAAGCTCTTCAACATTTCATATTGGCTATTAATTCTTATAATCTGCAAACACTGCTTGGTTTTGCTATACTACTTAACCATTTGCCTGGTAATTAGCTTCCTAAGAGAGATCAGATTCAAAAACTTATCCAAATTATGCCTACTGCTTTTCAGTATCTCCCATTTTGTATACTTTCCACACATACTTTTATTAAAATAGCATCTATTTAATAATTCCATTGGTCAGAGTCTTTTATCATCTACATATAAATATGACTATGGAAAAAAAAAACACATAACAAATTCCTCAATTATCAGCTTTAAAGCTAGAGCTGGAAAAAAAAATCTCATTTTCCAGATTTTTAGACTCAAAATGACTTTACTCCTCTGACATTAGTTTTTATTCTTAATCTGATGTACACTTGGTTTGTTATTTGTACTCTACTTAATTTTATGAAAATGGTGAAATAGATATTTTAAGGGGAAGCAATGTAACATATTAGAACTGAAAGCTTAAGTCTGACATTAGCATAACAGATTGTGAGTTTTAATGCAATAACATTGAATTTATACAGCAGATTTTCACATATGGGGAAGAAAAAATGTCTTTGCTAAATAGTTGTCGACTGTACGGCGTCACACCATTTAGAGTTTATACCAAAAACTTTAAAATCCCATTTAGAATCAAGTGACAGGAAAAATTTGAAGTCAGAAATTTTGGGTTTTTTTAATCTTTCAGAAAAGACAAAAAAAGCTTGTTTTCAACTTGTTCTTGTCTGAACAATCACAAAAAAGTTTTGAGTTTTAGCTGTTTTGCAAACCAACCACCACATTCTATTTGACAATTTTGAGGAAAGCCAACAATATTTACTCTCCTTTATGAACTTTCCATTATTAAAAAAAAAAAATCACATCCTTTTGAAATCCCAAGACGACTATTTTGAAATCACCATTACAAGAGCCTACGGAATGCTCCTCACTTCTTGCTTTGAGAAAGCTGCTGAATGTGAATAAAAACAAACCCCTTAGAGTCATTATTTATAGCTAATACTTATAAACACATCAAAAAGCTATTCCTAATTCCCCCCAGAAATGATCGGGCAATTTCAACTCTTTCAGCCTAAGTGTTTCTGAAAAACAGTTTTAGGAAACACTTCAAAATTTTTACCAGGTGTGTAATGGACAGAATGGAAAAACCTAAAGGGATAACAGAATGTGTAGTGCTTAGATTATTATTCATTTGTACAGTTTTCGTTGCTGTATTTTTCATCTCAAATGCTCTTTCATCTCTTACAACTTGTCCCATAGCAAAAGTCACCTCGTGCACACTGCTAAACCATTGTGATTCAAGAGTCTATTAATAAACTCCACTTCCTCTTTAATCTTCCCTTTCACCTTAGCACAGCAGTTCACAATAAAATAAGCTAGTGTTATAGACTAAGATAAACATCCTTCAAAAATTAACTGTATGATCCCTCTTTAAGTTGACCTAAAATATCAACAGTTTACTTGTGAACATATCCAAGAATGGTCATGTCTTCCTCGGAATCTTAAAACAAAGTACAGCCTACACTGAATGATAAATATTTAAAAATAAGAAAACTAGATAAGGATTAGAGTTAAAATAGGAAATTCCTAAAAAAAAAAAAAAAAAAAAAAAAAAAAAAAAAAAAAAAAAAAAAAAAAAAAAAAAAAAAAAAAAAAAAAAAAAAGTAAATACTAAATCCTCTCCCAGCATTTCTGCACCCCCAAAGTATCAGAGACTGGGGGCGAATCCACCCATGACTTCCCTGTTGCCATCAGCTTTATTTCTGATGAGGCTCTAATATATTGGTAGGAAGCAGCAATATAAATGGCAAAGGAACAGCTTTGCAAGAGATTTCGCGTTTCTGAGAAAGACGTACTGTGTTTTTTTACTCGTTGACAGTTACAGATGGTATAATCCCAAATATGGAGAGCATTAGACTGGTATACAATACAATTATGCAAAATACAAAAAAATTCATTAGAAATATGCCCAAATGCTAAAATGCTGGTAGTCTTTTCCACCTTATAGCACAGTGGCCTAATGAAAGCAATACAATGTGTGCAAGAACAAGCTGAGAATTAGACAACTCAAATGCACTTCTATTCAACTTGCTAGATGGCTATTTGACTACAAATTTGAAGATAAAGTCCCTCAATTAAAAAAAAAATCCTTTTTATAGACAGGCAGAATTCTCTCATTAGAGAAAAATGAGAGATTCCAGAAATTTCCATTCTTTTCCACTGATCCTGAATCAATCAGTCCCAGCCGACAACAGAACACAATACCATACAGGGAAAAAAAGAAAACAAAAAAAGATACAGCTTAATGGTGTGAGCATTTCAGAAGTAATGCTGGGGGAGGGAGGGAGAAGGGGAAGGGTTAAGGAGGGGAGGCTATAGGGGAAGGAAAAGGAAAGCCAAGAATGGCTGGAACAATAAATACCTACCGATTAAGAAAATGGTATTAGTAGCAAGTCATTTTTATCACATGCCCCCAAAAATACAAGAATTCTTCCTCAGCCAGATAGCAGGCACAGACTGTAATTCCAGCCTAAATAAAAACAAGTGGACTATTACAAGGTAACGCTTATCCCTAGCAGATCTGACTTTGTATCAATTGCAGAAAAGGATACTCTTTCTCCACCCCTTCCCTTCTAAAAACATATTTATGGAACAACAACAAAATGTATCCATGTTGCACTGTAACTCACTATGGATTCAATAAAACAGTGTCTAGTATTGCTATTCCTCAGTATTTAGAAAAAAAATAAACTTGCTGTGTTACTTTTTTTTCACTTGTTTCTTCTCATACCTCTCACTGGATTTACCCATATGCACCTCCCCTCAAACCCATTTAACTCCCTCGTGCTGAGTTTTTGCTTAGTTAGTACTTTTAACCCCCTTACTTCTCCACACAGTTCATTTCTTTAGTTATTCCTTAAGATATTGTATTTTTCTCCATCTTCTTGTGTCTATGTTGTTGTTCTGACCAACATGCTCATATTTGTACCTTCACTCCAACCACAGGTTTTACAAATGGGAAATCCTGATGGAAATATGTCCCACAGAGTCAAGTGAATGTTGCCTCTGCCCTCTTCTTCACAACCTGCTTCAGTCCACAACCAAGAGCAAACATTGTTTCTGCAATCAAGTAAGTATACACCAAATTACTTAAAATTGCAGCTCTCCCATCAGCACCGACCGGTGCCGGTTCCCATATGGCCCGACGCGGACCAGATCACACATTCCCATTCCCCAAAACGGGAACGCGGTGCTCACTTGCTACTCTCAGCAGTTCAGCTCGAACCCCTTGCTTTATTTTAAACACATCGTAAGCATCACACACAGAAGTGTGGGAGAAGCAGAAAGGCTATCCTACTTGCAAAGAGGAAAATTTGTAGACTAAGAGGGTGCCCATCTTCCACCTGCCTCCAGAMAACCTTTTAATTGGGACAGTCACTGCAGAGCCATAGTGTTTTAAGTCTTCTAGTAAACTGCTTCTGGTACTAGCAACCAAGTAGTTTTTAAGTTTTTAGGCACCGTTGTTCAACATCATGCCTGAAATTAAACATCAAGATGCACATGCATGCATTTAAATAAGCATCATTTCCAAAAAAGATCACCAGCAATAATCCACTACACTGAGGAAGACTCATCCTCTGCACATTGATATCCTTTGGTATTTCTCTCAAAATATGATATTTTCCATTTTATTAAGGGGTTTAGAGTGTCCAAAGCTTGGTCAATAAGTAAATAAATAATAATAAAAAAAGGATGGCAAAATCACATACAGAATTGAAAGTCAGACCCTGTAAGTCATGCAGTTTTAAGACAAAACACTAGGATTTCTTTTTTTTCACCACTCTGGCTTTGGTCCCCTTAGGTCTCCTTTGCCTCTTTCAAGCCACTCTTTATTAATGATGAGGGGTCTGAAGCTTTCTGAGAAAAGAGGAGGTGCTCTGGTATACCTACCTGTCTCCAGGTTTTAGACGTCAAGCAAATATGTCAAGTACAATAGTCACAGCAAAAACATTTTGAAAGTGCTGTTAACTTTCAGGTCTCATCTGAATTTAGACCAGTTGTGCAGTAGGGCCATTAGTGCCACTTACACCTCATCTTAGTTTATATAAACAAACATGGGGGGAGGAAGGGGAGAATACATACAGAATTTCTCTCCTCATAGAAAGCTGAATTCAAAGTCAAAACATTATTTGCCTGTCTCTATAAGGGGCCAGAGGGGAAGGAGCATTTCAAGGAACTGGAATGATCATGACGGATGAAACAGGTAGGGCCAGAGGGGAGACAACAGCATCGTAGGATAGGGGACACAGGACTGCCAGGGAGGAGGTATTTTCAAGACTTTTAACCTACGCCTCCACAAAACAGAGCAGCAGATAAGCTCAATCAACACTGTTTTCTCAATTTGAAAAAGTGTTTTGATTTTCATTGACAGTTTCTGAAATGCAGTACTTCTCCTCAGCCCTTCAGTAGAAGGAGAAGGCTAAACGCAACAGAAGTATCCATTTCAGTAGAAGGAACAGAACAAATCTATCAGGAGAATTTTCTGACATAATTATCAATCATAGGAGGAGACTGGATATGCTAAAGCAAGACCATCCTTCAGTGAAAGAATTGTTAGCTGAGAGAGTCTTCCGTTTGAAAAATTAACAAGATAAAGTGTCCCTTAAATTTTCTTTTTGCTAGTATCATATTTTCCAGTGATTCATTCTTAAGGAAATATTCCAACAATTGAATTAAGGTAGGAGCYTTTTATTTTGAGAAAGGGGTGAAATAGGAAGCCAGAAAGGAAGAACTGAATGAATGAACTTCAGATAGATCCTCTTCTTAAGTTTAGTTCTTTTTATTGCCACAGTAATAGAGAACCTGTTGAAAACAGGGTCCCATTCAGGCATAGTAACTATTCCCCATTCATTTCACCCAGGTCTGGGGCCATGATTTATAATTAATTGTATTGAAAGCAAATAAAACAGCTTTACAACTACAAAACCTTCAAAGACTTAAAATCCCCACTGTTACAAAGGAACATTAATAAATATGTCAGCATTAAAACCACCACTCACTGCTGTTTTTTAATTAGAGAAATAACTGACTCCTCTAAAGCAAGATGAGTATTAACACTGAGATCAGGATAACTCTGCAGACCCAGCAGAAAGTATTGCATAGGTGTAAGACCAGTATTCTGCATCAAAAAAAAAGGGGAAAAAAAAAAAAACAGACTAAAGAGGAAGGTGACTATGGAACATGGAAGAGTTGGTAGGAGGAGGAAGAAGAAAGGGATTATACCATACCATAAAAATCAGTGTGTCTGCTAAGTCCAACTCAACTATTTAAAGAGGACCAATGAAGAAACAACTCCAGGGAAACAGGTCACAGTTTTTAAAGAGCCACTGGCACACTGCATCAGAGCTTACTTTGGTATCTCATCTAGAGCACCCCAGGGTCCTCTGCACACCTCCATGGACTCATAGAAATACAATGGAAAAAATAGTTGCCACAGGAAAACCCTCAACTCCATTACTAGCTTCTCCCTTCCAGTGCTCAAGGAAGAGCTATAAAATAGTTCCATGAGAGAAAGCTAAGAGCTACAATTCTTTACTTCATTATACAGTTTAATCTATATAATATATAAATTACATCTACTTAAATCTAATATCTATTAGCATCCAGAGCAGTGGTTCTCAATTTGTACTTAGCTTTGGAGGTTCRTTCTGTTCTTTTGGTTGTTTTGTTTTAACCTGATTTGGAACCACTGACTAGTGAATACAACTGACCTAGCACAGACACCATTGTTTTATTTCTCTTTTCACCCCCTCTAATTTTTTCATTCTTTCCTTCTATTCCTTGCTATGTCATACTTGAAACTAGATTATCAGATTTCAAAAGAGGGCACTCCAGACATTTATTTGAAAATCAGCTTGCAGTGTACAAGTGACAAATGATTGATTTGACTTTAGAAATGAGAACTCATAGAAGATATTAACACCAGTGTGCATGTTTAGATGGGTCAAGAGAAAATTCAGCAAGAAAGCGTGCAAAGAATACCTCTTTCCAGACGCCTTATGAGCATGGGCTCCCAGTACCCAGAACACACCACTTGTCAAAAAGATTAAGAAATTCAGACATACTTTCTTCTTTTATGTTGAAAGCTGACAGTGAGTATAGCTGGTGAAGTATTTCTGAGCAGTTTCTTTCACTGAAGTGCTTGTAAAACATTAAGGAATGATAAAAACTAAACAATTTCAAAATGAAGACACTGTAAAGGTAGCAGAAGTATATAAACATTAACAAGACAATGTCTTTAGGTGTTACTTATTGTTACTTCAGATACAATTTTCCTCTTAGTCTGGCCAAAAATGAATGGCCTCCCAACAGAGTTAAAATACTGCTTGCTGCTGCAAGCTGACAAAATGAAATGGGCTTAACCACCTATCCATATCTTACTTGCAAACTTAACGGCTGTGTCACAACATACAGACATGATGAAAATTGGCTTGGTTGAGTCCATTAAAAAAGCTGAACTGAAACTGTCTAATGACATACTCCAACAAGACCATTAAAGTTAACATGGAGGAGAAGGAACAAATGTATATTCTCCAACTCCTGTCTATTTTAGCTTTATATGATTGCGGTTAGATCTAGTTCTTGCCTTCACAGGTTTATTACCTACAACAATTTCAACAAAACTGAATTAGCTTTTGTCCTCTAGGCTGTGTAGCCAACCACTGACACAGAGACACTGCAGTTATCGTGGTCTCAGGCATGGCAGTAGATGACTCCCATCACAAGATTTTCTCATTGGTCCCTATGTAGACTCTCATTCCAGCCAAAACAAACAAAAAAAACCCCAAACAACCACACACACACACAAAAAAAAAAMCAGGTGATATAATAAACCAGAAGGACAAAAACTAGTTTCCACTGAAACCATCATCTAGTTATTTAGAAGAACCAATTTCTAGGCTAGTAATAGGTTACAATCTTGTATTAAATATGGCAACACAGATAAAAAAAGTTGAGTAGGAGCCACATCTACTGGTTTCCCAGCTATCTTAAACCTTCAAGCTCAAATCAGTACTCATCATCCACAGGTATCCCTTGATGATATGGATCCAGCATTATTTAGGAAATCTTGATCTCTTCTACCAAAGTGCTCTGACTGCCAAGTCACGTAAGTCTGAAAAGCCTCAAAGCTTACTAAGAAAGGGGTGGGTACTCCATATATTATTGTAAGATTTACAGTCTCTATAAAGTGCAAAAAAGCTTTTTCGACTCAGTTCAGTTAAACAGAAAATGCTATGTTTAACTAGAGTGAATGAATAGGAAAGATCCAAGTTATTGGTCAGACCACACCAAATTATCAATGCTGAGCCAACAAGGCAAGTTTGCAGCGAGACTCAACAGTAATGTTATCTTTTCTTTTAAAACTTAATAAATGAGCACATGCTATACCAAAAACGCTGTTTAACTCTTAAAACTTCCCAATTAAGACAGGCCCTCTGTTTTACCTAGCTCAAATAACAGGCAAATAAGGCAGTAAACAAAGCTTCCCAAGGCCGATATGCATAAATTCATGACTTTAAGTAAGAAGATTTAAAACAACCACCCTCACCACAATTTTTGGGGGTTAAACAAGTTTAACACTAGAAGAGTTAGTATACTGTTCAAACTTTCAGAAGTAATTTAAAATATTCCTTTAATATTTTTCAATATACTTGCAATGTCATGTATAAATGACTACTTAATTAACACAAGCTACCTGGAAAGTATTTCAATTCATTCCAAATATAATTAGCAAGTCTTCTGGAAGGGACCAGATTTTTTTCTGGTCACATACACACAAAACACACAAGAAGTAATATTTGCCCACAAAGCTATGTGGTTACGTAGCTGTACTGTACAGCAACAATGCTGCCAAGACCTGTGACTCCAGCCTCTGTGCCCTACCCTACAGCACAACGCATTCACCATTTAGCTTTGAAGATGGTTCATAAACTTTAACAACTGAACACGGTATGTAACCTTTAAAACTTACCCTATGTTACAGGAATCCCATTTCATTCAAACCCAGGGACACAAGAAAAAAAAAAAAAAACTTTGTTTTTAATCCACCAGGAAAAACACTGCTTCTGTAAAGTTTGCATCTAAGTCGCCATCAATTGATAATCATCTCTTGTATTTTTCATTAATAATATGAGACCATGGTAAAGGGGCTACTGCCCATATAGTAAGGTAACAACAGAAACAAAACTATAAGGACTCTGAAAACAAGGCAGAAGACAGAAAAGGCAGAAGAAAACAAAATTAATTTTTAAAGAGAGATGGAGAATAAGTTACACTGGAAGCTATTTTAAGACCTAAGGCCAGCAGTCAGAGACTTTTAGGAACCCTCTTCAGTTTTCCCATCTGGAAAGCAGAGAGAGAATCTACACTGTCCTCACTCAGGGGTGCTAACCGAATCAACAGAGGTACTCATTTCTATTACTGTCAAAATATACAAATGACTGTTGAGCAAAACTTGCACTGGAAAAAAATATATTTTCCAAGGGAACATCACTTGGTCTTTTTTCCCTTCTAACTGAAATATCCCCTAGACGCCTATCAGGTAACCTAAAATCATTTCCCACCCCACAGCAGAGTGGAGATGTAGAGACAGGAGAAGAACAGTGCAACTTGTTCACCTGCACAGTACAGTGAAGTCAAACGGCCAGTTCCCCTGTGGCATACAGCCTTTCCCTGCTGCTTTTCATTCTAAACCAGGAATCTAAAACAACAAACTTCAAGGACAACTTCACCTCACCTAGGGTTAAAAACAGGCACATGACTACATGCAGTAAGATGCCTGACCTTGATCACAGCCTACGCAGTTCTCAGTAGTTTCAGAAATGCAGTAACTCACCTGCATCCAAATATCAGCTTGGGATGCTTATTTGGGTCACCTAAAATCTTGAACATCAATTTTCATTTGCATTCAATGAGTATACAAAAAGCACTATCGTAAAAGCTAAGCGTAACTGATTAGTCTATACTGGGACTACAATTATTCAGTACAAAGTGACTCAAGTGTAAAAGTACTGAACTGAATCACTGCTGAATCCTGAATGAAGTCACACCCCACTACTGAATTAACAGTATACTCCTGTAGCTCAGCATTTGTATCCCGGAAGAAGATAGACTGAGCAATAATAGATTCCACAATTTGAGGAGAGAAAAAATAATTTAAACCTTTGGCATTTCATGTCTCTGATTTTCCTAATTTCACATATGTGTCTCTCTGTACAGAAATAATTTTCTTCTCCACAAATCCAGACTAAGCTCTTCCTGTATGTGCATTATAGAAATGAAAGCATATATTCAATCGATGTCACATTTTTGAGTTTTTTTCCTTTAATCACCCGATCAAACATGGAATGTTGTGAAATTTTTCCAAATCAATTCCAAATCAATTAGCAAATTCACATTTCCAAAACCAGTCTCTGATCTGAATGGCCAGAGTTACAGGACTGATTTTTAGATGCATATCCTTTTTTATTCCATTGCCCTTATAATCACACACTAGGTTTCCAAGAAACATCCAGTGATTAAAGATGACAAAATTAGAAACCGTTTTAAAAGACAAATCATGATCAGTGTAAAGTGTGTTTGGCTCCAATTCTAATTCCTCAATTCTGCTTCTAATTGTGGACTTTGAATTTTCATGCCTCATGAGAAAGTTTTGCCCAGGAATCCATCATTGCTGGTTATCATGGCAAATTTAACAAGGTATCATTAGAAAGGGATTGTGAGTACAAGTAGAATTTACAGGGAAAGGCTGCAACCAGATTTTTTATTCCAATTTGCTGATTCACTGAATTGAAAACATTTTGCTGAGGCATTTCAATGTCAAAAAACATTTTACTGAAGTCAGAGAGGTTCCAGTGGAAACCTCAGTCTGGGACTGGGGCTCAACCTACCCTGCTCTGAAAAAATTGTAGAAGAGCTTTATTTTTCAGACAGTTCCCAAAGTTTGTGAAGGAAGCTAACTTTCAAAATCTTCCAGAAGATGGAATTACTGTTCTCCATTCAGATCTTTTATTAGAAACAAGTGTGTGTGAAATAAGTGTGTGGGAAGGCAGAGAGGAGAAAGAGAAGGAGCTAAAAAAAGCCATATGTGGTAATGCTTTTTGATCTTTACCTACTTGGAGGGGCAGGGGAGAGCGGTGCGGGGGGGGCGGAAATCGGAGTAGAAATCAGAGTAGAGCATTTGCTTTCATGCTTTCATTTCCTAGAACTGTTCTAGCACTGATTCTAGTGATCTTAACATGACATAAGAAATACCCATCTGAAATCTTTTTTTTTTTTAAATATACAGTCAATCTCCTAAAAAAAGCTAAAAAAGAGAATTAAATAAACTCTTTACATTTCAAGACAAGTCACTACTGTATTTTGTTAAGATGACAACCATTGGGGATTCTCTAGGTTGGCTGTTTGGGGATCTCCCCCACCCCAGAAAAGCATACTTTGACCATCCTCTGTCTCTCACTGTACTCCTAGCGCATGTTATTGAACAGATCTGTCAAACTCTGTAGACTATTTTAATAGTGATGATATTACTGCAAAGTTAGTTACAACATCCTTCAGAATAAGAAGGATTAGCTGTTTTAATAGCCCTTAAAGCAATGAATGTTATCTTAAGAACTATTTTCTCTAAGGTCCTTATCCTCTTGTCACACCCACATGGGTAGAAAACATACAGAGCTCTACGGAAGATACCAGATAGAGGGCATCCACAGAAAGTTTCTTTTTTCTTTTTTCTTTCTTTTTTTTTTTTTTTTGTTAAAGGACAAAGGCCTATACAAATAGAACACAGGGCACACAGTGACCAAGAAAACCTATTTATTACAAAACTTCACCAGCTCCTCACTAATGCTTAAATCTTGTTTATAGAGTTCTGAGGTGCCTATACTGTTATGTATTTTCTATTTGATGAGATTGAGAAGGATAATTTTTCCTTTTCCAGAAGGCACATTAGATAAAGTTTAAACTCTTACCCAGTTTCAAAGGAAGAAAATATTTCTCCTACACAAAGCCTCCATTCAGGGTTCCTGTTTTCACTACAGTAAGAAAAATAGCTGTGCCCTGGATAATTTGTTCATGTATGCCAATAAAAGCACACTGGATTTTAGCCAGTGTTCRCCTCACAGCACTTCTACTAAGCACCTAAAGAGTTCTGAAATTCAATGAAAAGCAGAACTTTATTTTTCCTCTATTTTTAATCCTTGTTATAAGGACCATTCTTAATGCTTATTACTTGTTTTCATTACATATGCCTCTATACTGCTGTGAGAAGCAACTAAAAGAAAAATATGAGACTGAAAATAAAGCAAAACCTTCAAAAAAGCTCTTTTATGGTAACAGTTTTCAGATATCTTTATACAATGCTTAAAATATGTTAAGCATGTACCCTTTGGAACTCCACTCTAATTAAAAATGACAAAAGATACTAACATATATTCATGTTCTAGAGACAAGGAATAGAGGTACAAAGAATTAAGAATCAAGTTGACAAAAGTATTTTGGTACTTACACTTTCATGCAGGACTTTGATCTAGGTGATTGCTTCGACCTAGGGCAGGTCTGTGGCAGAGCCAGAGACTTAACACAAAGCATTAAAGAACCCAGAGAAAATTCTTTGAAAGTTAATCAGACTCTAGTGGGGATCTAACATGCATATGTGCTTTCTCCCACAGCCAAAACTTTTCTAAACAGTTTCACAATCAGAGAAAATGGGGCTGAAAGGGAAATAAATCACCAAGGCAGTAGCAACTGTGCCTATATACTTCTCGAAAGGTATTTGCCCAACCTGCTATTTGGGACCGTCAGTGAGAGACGCTGAAAACCAACCCTTGGGAATCCCAGCCCAATAAATAATATAAATCTTTGTTGTAGTTTAAACTTATTGCCCCTTCCAGTAATAAGCCCAAGAAACAGATTAAGTTATTAATAAAGAAAAGGTAACAGCAACATGCATTCAATCAGTGCTAAAATGGGCTTATAAAATACCCTGTTTCTCAGTCTTGTTTGATAAAGAACAGTTGACTTATTAATAGAGCAAAACTGCAAACTCCTCCCTCTTTTATAACTTATCACTCATATCAGCACTGCAATAGGCCTACAAGGATGATGTCTCATGTGCACCATCTCATATATTTTTCCAACTAAGCAATCCAAAGTAAGCAGACGTCGACCTTCTATTTTCCCACAGGGGCAGGCAAGGCAAGTTTCAGGGGGAAAAAAATATTACAGTTACTTCATCTATATATTATCTTTCATTATCTCAGTGTTTTTCTAAACTGTATCCCCTTGCTTTGTCAACTTTGTATAACCTCTTCTCTTTCCTCATATTGCTTAATTCAGCCTTATGCTTTTTTCCTCCTTTCCCTTTCATATGCAGCAGACTTTTTGAAACAAAGTTTTCCAAGAAAAGAATAACCCAACTGCCGCCCCCACAATACTTCCCCATGATGTCCAAGGTCTTTCAGGGAGTGACTCAGCTTGCTGTCAGCATCGTAACTGTCCTCCACCTCCTTTCTGACTGGGTTGGGTGACCACGGAGCTAGCTAACATTAGCAGTTATAAATACTGTATTTCCCAACAGATGTAGCAAGCGAGCGAGAGAGGCAGTTTTTTCATTTGTTTATTTTGTGAATGGATGCGGTAGTTGATGTTTCCAAGCTATTTCCTTTAGGCTTTCTGACAGCTCCCAGACCTGACAGGCAGGCTGGCATTCAACAGGCAGGTTTAGATGAAACAGCAGAAGCAATTTCCTACCCTAATTGTCTAGGTTCTCTTTCTGCCCAAGATTACCTTTTTACAAGGATGCGAAAATGGGAGCTATAACTTCTCTTGGTCCAGCAGAGCTTGAAGTCTAGCACAAAGGAGTGAGCTGAAAATCGGAGACTGAAGTTACACAGCACTAAACTTTTTGCGCAGGGATACTGCTGCCCCAGTAAACTGCCTTAATGTGGCCCAATGTCCTATCTCTGTTCACCTATGAGCAGTTTTGAGAGTCCCCAATTTACCCATGCTTGGGTGATATTTTAAAACTTTTCTCCACAAACAAAACACATAGCTATTAAGAGACTCCCTACCCCAAACTGCTATTTTGCAAAAGGCTGCAAAACAGGGGCCTGTGCTTACTCTCTCAGCTAGTTTCTTACACTCTAACAAAGAGATCTAAAAGATATTTTAAAATTTCTGTTCTATCCAAACTTGCCTTACTGCAACACTAACTCAAATTCATATCCATACATTATTTCACTGATGCTAATCCAACTCTGTTGCAAAGAGAGGACCCCACAAAATGGAAAAACACCCGGAGTCCCATCAGCAGTACAGCCCAATGAGGATTTTGCATTGGAGGTACCATGCCTCCTGGTGTTACAGCCTACAGCTGGATATCGCCTGTCAGATGGTAACACAGCAACAACACTTGGTTTCTAATTCATATCCTCCGGCGGCACTCAAGTCTGGTCTATAAGACCAAGTTTTGTCCTGTTATCACAAGCAGGACAGAGACATGCAGCCTATTACTTGAATAAAATGACTGCCCCCAGCAACCCAAAGTTCCCAGCCAAACAACTGCTGCCAGCCAAACACTACCCCGCAGGTCCTTGTCCTTGCCCATATGCACCGCTGCTGCTGAGACAGTCCCTGACGGGGAGAAGGGGCGGCCAGCGCTGAGGCAGTGCAGTTGCCCGCGGCCGGCGGCACAAGGGGGGGGCAGCAGCCCCAGCCCAGGAGAAAGCCTGGCACAAGCCACCCTCACTGGGGCACAGGTGGCCTGGCCCGTGACGGAAAGCCCCGTTTGGCTTTACGCCTGCCCTGGCCTGAACAGTAAGGAGGACTGACATTACGGTGAYCCTTCGGTTACAGCTTGAGCTGATTTTTCAGCAGAAACTCCCCCATATTGCATTCACCACACCATTAAGGACTCTTGAGCTATTTCTACTGGCCTCGAGGTACCTTTTGTTTGCTGGTTTGCAAATACCAAATATCACTGATAGTTATCAGTGATAGCCCAATGCCTAGTCTGTAATAACCCCTCCCTAAACAGAGATGACTCACTGCTCAGTTTTATACCTTTTTTCCTCTGCTGCCATGGTGACCTCCTTCACGATGGCCACAAGACCCCTGGACCCAAGTGGCACCAGTCATCTCTTACCTCAGTACAGGTCTCTGGACAAGGTGTCCACCTTGTCCAGCAACACTCCTGCCAGCTCTGCCCATTCGATCAGCACCAAGAGCTCTTTGAAGTGCTCCAGGAGGCACCAAGCCTTTCGCGTGCCCCCTGAAMAACAGCCTTAGTGCACCAAATACCTCCCCTCTCATCACCACCTGTCTATGCAGACCCAGGGGGACAACGTAGCAGCCGACACCCTTCACTGCATAAGAGGCCAGTGGGAGAGAAGCAATTAATTGGGATGTTGCACTGGACAGGATGAATGGAGAGGTTACACAATCATTTGCTGCCCATGACTAACAAGGTCAACAGTCACTGCCAAAGGCGTTGGCACAATTAATATCTGACCAAGCTAATTATCTTCATACCCTTTACTGAAGGGAAAGCAACATGGCTGGAGTCCAGAACACTGAAGGTGACATTTAGGCAAAATGCATATCCAATGGTTTCGTTTCCTTTGCTGTTATTCAGATTTGTGACTCAGTTCTTCCAAGTGTATTTAAATCTCCGCTGTTGCCAGTCTCAGGTGACATTAACAGGAGCTGTAACATACCCATTTCCTCTAGAAGAAGTTTAGCAAATAAAAAAGGAATCAAATTGCGATGCTAATCAGATCAGGGAGGCCAAGGATTACAGAAATCAGAAAGGGAGATGTCCATTGAATTCACCCCTTTTCCTGCTGCAAGATTGTTCTCCTGGGCATGAGCCTTGGCTGCTCTCCAATTTTACTGCTAGAGCAGCACATCTTGAAAATTTTACACCCCAAAAAATGTGCAGATGAGACATAAGAGAGTCTTCTGCCTCTGCTAGCAGAAACATACTGCTGAGAGCACAACTATGCTCCCCTTCCGTTTCTAATCATATTTCCCTGTAACTCTTGCACGGTTTTGCTGTCACTAATTATTTCCTCTTGTACCCTTCCAAAACTGCAATACTTGATTCCTGTAGAGGAAGGCGTAGAGATTCACACTTGATTCTGCAAGGCCTTTGGAGAGGCATTCTGTTTGGATACTTACATCTGACTGAAGAAGAGGGTACACCAGAGTTCAGTTAATAGCCTTGAGACATGCTAAAACCAGCAAACATTTGTAGACAATACTGAATACCTGCTCTCTAGGGACGGGGAAAAAATTACACTGTTATAAGATCAAATAGAGGCATTTGCAACCAATAGTCTCAAAACCCCTTGTTGCTTCTGAAAGATTGAGCCCTACCTCTCCATCCCCTTCTCCCAGTGAAAAAATAACTTACAGCTCAGATTAGAAAAAATCCCTGGTGTATTTGTGCACACTTCTGTAAGGAATCTATTGCAAAGTTATACATTGAGGGTAGAGAGGGGAACTGTTAGCCTACAAACAGGGAAAACCCAACAGATGCCCAAGAGCTTTGCCATCCTAATTTCTCCTAATATCTTTTCCTGCTGCCAGAATTGATTGGTGAGCACCAAGGGCTCGCGTTCAGTCCACCCTTGCCAGGCCTTAGCACTGCTTAGCTGACAGATGTTTCTCCATGCGCACAGGGCTTTCCCTTCCCTGGCACCAAGCACTTTCACTTCATCCAGAAGTGGAGGCGGCCGTTTGCCAGCCTTCGCCACTGGCTCCCTTCGTACCTGCACCGCCAATGGCTCAGCCCCGCACTCCCTTTCTTAGTCCTGGTGTAACCCGGAAGCTCAAGCGATACTAAACATAGGCTTTCCTTTAATCATTAGCAGAAATTGCAGCGCAGCCCCTCACACACACGATCAGGTGGCTCTGGCCCATGACCAGGAGGCCAAAGTGCTCCTGTAATACCAAGCCAGCAGCAGCGATGGCTCACCGTAGACATTTCAGGTGCACATTGCAGAGCCTTTTCATTCTCCGCAGTGATATCTAATACAATAAACTGTGGCAGATTACATGTCCTTTGAATGGTTAAGAAACAAGCTTTTAATCATTGTAAATTGCCCCTCGTGTATATGACAGAAAGACTGCTCTAGTGAGGGCTTTTTAGTGAGGAGATTATATGCTTTCGGACTTGCTCTTGAAATGGAAATATGTAAAATGTAATGTCATGCAATCTGCATTTCCCTAATATTAGGCTGTTCTTATTCAGTGTTCCTCTCCTTGTCATGTTTTAGTGCACTCCAAGGGAGGATAATATACATGATGCATAAAACTAGCCACAAGCCATATAAAAGCCAATGCCAAACTGACCACAAATAGTTTTCCAGAGATTATTTCCAAAACTGTTCAAGCACAGGCAAGGAATGGAAGAAATCTCTCGCTCTTGACTCACACTACTGGCCTGAACACAGGGTCACTCACAGTCAAAAAATGGTATTTAGACTCCCCTCTCTGCAGGGGCAGAGGACTACAAAGAGCGGAGGAAACAACCACAGTTCAAGATTTGTACATTTTCACTGATCTGTGAAACAGAAAAGACCATACAGGACTTGAGGACTGTGGGATGTTTTGAAGGCAAAAGAATAACAAAACAAGTTATAGGCAGCATAATGGATTTCAGAGTATTTCTGAATTAGCTAGAGAGAACTTTACCTCTACACTATACTATATTTTGCCTACTATCCACATCCTATAGAGCTCAATTCAGCTGTGCTGTTCCCCCCAACCCTACAGCCAAGGCCAGTGAAAAAAACTAGCTTACACTTTTTTTTTCATTCTTTTTCTAAATCCTCATCTCTGGCTTGTTGCATAAACAAAACCGATACCTGGAAGGCYATTGCTAGTATAAGAAATATTATGATCTTACAGTTCAATATTCAAAAACAAATTATAAAAGCAAAAGAAATCCACAAGGATTACCAAAATTCTTGAAAGACCTGTCAGAAGACAGTGATAAAGTTTCAGAAGAACCTACAAGCAGGATGCAATGGGTAAGGTCATGACATTATATTGGGTTTGGGACTGCCTGGAAGCTGAAATAATTTTTTAGCCCAAATAATCATTATAAATCAACTATTCGATAGGCTTAAAGATGGTATGAAGCAGAAGTAAAAGAATACCGTAAAAGAAAAAGTGCCCCATAGGATGCAAACGAGCCTCTCCCCAAATGAAAGCTACAGTTATCCATGTTTTTTTCCCTTCCAGAAAGTTTTAGGGGAAGGGAGGAAGCAACCATAGATCAATCAATTGGCCAGCTTTCAACAGTCATTTTTTATACTGATTTTGGAAAAGAATCTAGTTTCATGAGAATCAAGACACTTGCATATAACAAGATAATTCTCAGGAAAAAAAAAACCAAACAACCATGGCATGAGTATTAATTGTGCGTGCAGTAGCGTAATTAGCTGGCCATTTTTGTAATTTTTAGTAGGCCCTTCCAAACACCTAAGAAAAAGATTTATTTCACCATAATATGCTTCTGGTATTAAATCACATACTGTGCAACTTGGGTGTTACTGTTCATAGACATTCTGCTCAGAACCCCCAAAATATTAGTCTGGCCTGATCTGAAACCTGAATCAGGAAACATGATTGGCACTCTTTGAATATTGCAAACTAACAGAAAAGTTCTAGAAAGGAAATTTACTCTTCCCAAATTTGAAGTCTTCATCAACTCATTGAAAAATTGCACACTCCCATGCCCCCCTCCCTTCTTTTGGATATGAAGGAAAAAATACCTCAGTTGCCAGTATCAAGTTGGTCAAAGACAAAAATCAGATGCCTAAACTTCATAATTTTGATAAATTTTGAGAAGAAAAAAGGGAAACAATGAGCTGGAGAAGCTGTTCCTATTTTAAATTCTAACTTGGAACTCAAGCTTGTCTGTTCTGCAGTTATGTTTGTGATTTTTTTTAACTATACACAGCGCATACTGTGTTGTATACACTAAAAGGCGTGCATATCATTTTTTCAAATTATTTTTAATAAACCACCACACATAACCATGGTCTCTGGAAATGAATTGGTTAGAAGTTAGCTGTTAAAAAAAGTACAACTTGAGACTGCCTGGGTTCAATGAGGGTTCCTCAGAGGTAAAGCTTAATTATTTACAAATTTTTCCATGAGAGTAGATTCCAAGGTCATTTATCACCAAGTGTGAATATAAACCACTGGTTTTTGTTTTTACAGTGCAATCACCAGCACTTAATAAATAGCTGTAAGGTGAGTAGGGGGAGATGTCCACCCTTAAACAAAATGGAGAGATGGAGTTCATGAGTCAGAAGCACAACAGAGGATAAATGTATTTGCTTAAAAAAAGGGAGAAGGGTTCCAAAATAAGAAGGATTGACATAAATTGTTGGCCTCTATACTGAATCTCAGAAAAGGAAGAGTTATCCAGAACATGCCAACAGATCTTTGAGCGAATCACCAGTATGAAACCTCCCCCATCAAGCAGGGGCTGAAGCTCAAGCCCATGCTGAGGAAGTAAGAGCCACCCTATTACCCTCCTGTATCCATGGGGTATGTCACACACTGGCATTGGAAAGGCTGCTCATCACCTGTGGATCACATCCTTCAGAGGTGCAGCCCAACGCCACCCACATGGTCCTCTCCGCTGCAGGACCCCTTCACGAAGTGCCATGCTGGACCCATTTTGTGGGTGCGGGAGCTGGAAGACGACGGTAGGCAGGAGTAGCGGGACCAAAGCGCATCAGCTCCTGGGGCTGAGCAGCCGCAGGTGGGGAGGAACAGGAAAAGTACACACCTCCTGAGCCAAGCAAGTACAAAGGTTTCAAAAACAATACACCTGGGAACAGAGGCAGAAATATCAGCTGGCCTCAGCTTTTCACATGGTGAAACAACCCACAAATCCAGCAGGGATTTCTGCAGCTGCTTCCACCAGACCGAGCCCTTGCAGCACAGAACTACCTACTCGCCACAATCCCCCCATGACCAGAGAATTCAAACYGATATGAAGTTCTTCCTCTAAGGCTTAGACTAGATGTCATTGCAGGTGCCTGTGTATTTGCATCTTTATTCCAGTGACCATCACGGTCCTAAAGACATCATCTCCCACTACATGTAGAAACAGACTATTTCTCATTCTACTGTGGTCAGTCAAAAACAAAAGGTTCAAGCAGGAGAAAAAAAGGAGGATTTTCAAGAGAATAATGATAGTAAGCATTAAGGCATAGTTCAGGGCAGCATTTGAGCTCCATATGGCATGGCTTGCCTGGATGGCCTGCATCACTGGAGGCAGTTTCCTCGCAAACTCCCTGGGGTCGTGGCTCAGATCACTTGCAAAGAGGATCCAGAAAAAGTCCATGTGGCTTGYGATTTGGGAGGAGCTCTCAATCTGAGAAGCATGTAACTTAATACAAGTGAAAAAAGCCCAATTTTCAGTACCTGCCTTCTGAAAACAAAGGTATTTTCAGGTAGCTAAGACCATATATCCCAGAACTAAGGCATAAAACATAATATAGACACTTTGTTGGTTTGACTTCCAGTCTGTATTTGTACTAGTTCAGATTTGTATTTATGGTTCAAGTTCCCAAAGCACATGATTCTTCTTCTATCTCAAGGGGGAAAAAAAAAAAGTCATGTTATGCACTAGTAGTTAGCGTACACTGGACCACAAAACACCATTTGTAGGACAAAAATTTTGGTAGAATACACATCATTCTAGGCAAACAATGGTGCATTTATGCTATGTGACAACAGCAGTAGCAAAAATGAACTCTTGGTCACATGAAGAATGAAAGCAACATAACCAGTCAACTGCAAAATGAATATATACAAACATATCACTGTGATTAATGTAGATAAGTTTTATTTTAGTGAACAAATGGAATCTCTGTGTTGCCACTGAATTGCTTTTAAGTAGGCATAAAGGAATACCAGTAAGTTAAAGTATTAGAGGTGACTAGAATGTTACAAGTTAACTTTTTTTATACCTTGATTTTCTTCCCAGGTATTACTTGCGTAGCCYTAGTGGTAAATATTTTGCTGATAGCTTGTGTCAGAGGGAGGGTCGCAGCATGCTGTTCAATGTTTTAAAGACAGTTGAGAATAAGAATTTTTAATAAAATTCATTCCAAATATATACGGGCCTTTATTTCTAATGCCTTAAAAATTTACAGTGATTTATCAACGCCCTTTGAATACCAACACATGTAAGTATCACAAATACATTGAGCTGCAAAAAGAGGTGCATGCTTAACTCCTGTCTACCTCCTAGTCTGCAAACCACCTATGTTTATTGATTCTGTGCTATGTTCAACAGTTCTTTGGCCTGTAGCATCTGTTCTTTAACTTTCTTATTTTATAGGCTTAATATAAATCATAAAATAATTTAGGCTGGGAGGGACCTCTGGAGGTCATCTAGTCCAATCTGCTGCTCAAAACCAGGCTAACTTTGAAGTTATATCAGGATATGATCTCTGAGTTGTATGATATAAGCACAACAACTCCTTAAGCCAGATGATACTCAGCAAGTGACCTACAAAGAGTTCCTGACCACCAATAATAAATAAATTCTCCCATCTTTGTTCCATCCCATTATATCTGAATGAGGTATCTGTCAAGAGCACTGCTGCCAACCTGGGAATCAAATGCTGTTCAATGCCATTTTGGTAAACCTATGGTTGGGAGGGACAGACTGAGAAGAGAAAGGTGGAGCAGGGACAGAAAAATGCAGAAGCACAGAACAAGAAGGCAGACGGCATGGCGTGGGATGGACCAGGAGCAGAAATCAGGAGTGTCTCTCTGGAGGACAGCAGCATGGATAACACATGGAAAGGTTCCCGCAAACCAGTCTAGTAGGGCTTGCAGGGTCCCTGGTGACCCAGAGATCCCAGTTCAGAAAGACATCTGTATTTGGAACAGCCTTGCTGCAGCTGTTTATACAGTCCCCTTTACTGAAGCCACAGGGGGAATGCRATTGAATTACAACGAGCTCTGTTCTCCAGTGTAGGCCGGAGAATGAACATTTAATATCTAGCACAGACAACCTGTCAGGCTGTAAACTGATATCGATATTCAGGATCAGCACAATTCATACTTTTTTTTTTTTAACATAAAAATTATAGCACCGTAGTGTGCCCAAATATGTTTGGCTTTGCATCTTTGGATCTAGCATATACACCGGGGCCACAAAAAGAAGCTGTGCCAAGTGCAACAGGCTGTACACTGTTTAATGTTTTGACCACCCTACACTACAGTTTGCCATGACTCCCACAGACAAGAACAAGCTGTGTTAAGCTAATATGCTTGAAAACAGTCACTCAGGACAGTGTTGAAAGTACGCTGCACTAGAAGTTATGTCYGAAAGATAGGAACAAGTTTTGCTGTTCACACTTTGCCCATACTGAGAAATTAAATAACCGCTTCTCTTCCACCAACAGTAAGAGTGGAAGCAATGTTCTGAGCAAATTCCAGGTACTTGAACAAATTACAGTACTTAAAATGACATGCTGCTTAAAACCCCTGGTGGTTTTAGTAGTTGCTGGCAAATTGAAAACCTGCTTTCTTCCACCCTTCTTCTCTGCAGTACAGCTGAATGACCTCAGTGGTGGGAGAAGGTCACTGTAGATCTGAGAAGAGCCATTTTCACTATTTGATTTCAATAACTAAATTCACACTTTGGAGACAAAGACAACTTTATTAAAAATGTTTAATTCCTGCAACTTAAAAGAAAATGCAGAAGTTGCAACAAGCATCTGAGCCTCCAAAGACAATCCCCTCCCTGCAAGTCAAGCAAACACCAGCATGAACAATCTCAAAAACACACACAAAAAAAAGGGGAGGGGGGGGGGATCTCAACCCTTACATACCCCTCAGGCTGCTGTTATACATTGCAAACTAACATAAATCACTCTTTTGCAGGTTACACTTAAGGGCTGGTTTGTTTGGGKTTTTTTGCCCTTTCTCAGCCTCTTAGGATCTCCTCTGCCTTCCATGAGCAAGCACAAACTCAGTGGTCCAGAAGTGGCTTCAGACAGCTTCTTAATGCTCTAGAAAAGTGATTTCTAAACTTTCAGATAATCAAGCCTCAGCATTTTTCCCACAGAGAGACATCCTTAACTGTATATTGATTGCTTTCCACTAAAAGAAAATAATCTCAAATTAATTTTAAGCAGAAAAGCTACTGTGTGCCACATGCGTCCTAATATGGTTTGGCTTTGACTTTCTGGTCTCAAGGTATGTACTAAAGTCATGACAAGAAGCTGTGCCAAGAGTCGCAGAGCATACACCAAATAATGTAAATGAAAAGTTGTCCTGGAGACCACAAGCCCAACTACTCAGCACTGCAAGCTGCAGCAGGGGAACCTCTGCTCACGTAAATGCCATCAGCTCACACCAAGCTGAGCTCACCTCATTATCCTTGAACCTATTTCTCCCTCTCTATGCCCCCATAATGGCCAGCTGGTAGCAGTTTTTCTTTTCACCAATTAGCACTGAATTCCCAACCTCTTACAACACCCAGACAAAATATTACTATAATATAATTAATTCCGTGTAGCTCCTCTTTCGCTCATAACTCACTGCCCATTTACAGCAGGGTTGCACCTTCTTGCACGCTTGCTAACGCACTACCAGCAGACTTGTTCTGGCCACAGACAAAAAATGATTAAAAATAGTCATTAAATTTTTCAGGTACAAAGGAGAAATTGTAAAGCTAGAAATAAATGAAGCATCTGAAAACCCTACACTGGTCTTGCGATAAAATCTAGCTTCTTTCATTTCTGTGGGGCTGACTGGTATTTCACCAACAGTTCCAGGGTGGTGTACAGACAGGTTCAACTAATAGAAAGTTGTCTTTGAACCTATTTGATAAATATTGAAGTAATGGGAAAAATAAGGGAAATAAGTTGTAAAAGCAGTCTTGAAGTACTTTCCTGAATGTCCTTTCTCCTCAAATAGGTTTGCATTTCTCTTGTTCTTTAGGAGTACTATCTCCAAAAAAAAAAAAAAAAAAAAAAGCTTTAAGAGTAAAGGCAGCAGTTCTGGTCTGATAAATAACAACATAAAAATGGCACCTTTGCACTCAGCAGATCTGCCTCCAGTGTGCAGTCAAGAGTGATCGCTGCTGACTAGTGAGATAATTAAGGCTCTACCACTTTCACGCTTGTTTGAAATATATCAGTGCTATTGTAGCGAAGCAAACTGAATTCTAATGTATCTTTTCTATATAGCTTAGTTCTTCATTAATTTCAGTTACATATCTGGACAGTTCCTGCTGCACCACTCAATAACAGGCAATGGGATAAAGAGACAGTGTCAGAACATGCTTTGGTCTGCAGAAACTTTATGATGTGAAAACACTCAGGAAAGGAGACTGGTCTACAGGATTGGCAAATGTTTAATCCAGAGCCAAAAAGGAAACTCCAGCCTCATAAAGCTACTTTTAAACAGTCACTTTCCAGACTTGAAGGCTGCAGGTTTTTCTCATAAGATGTTACAGAGGCAAGCAATCTTAAAGGGGGAAAAAATAGAGCAACAAATCAGTAAGCAACTATGTTGGTATAAAAGATTTGCCAAGCAGTTTTCACTGCCAAAGTTTTATGTTATATGGGTATCTTGCATATGTATCATACAGAATAAAAATACACTATACACATAGTATGTATAAATACCAACTCATTTCAGTGAAGAATAAAGGCCAGGGGAAAAAAAAAAAAAAACAGTATTCTGGTAGTATTGTAAGGTATAACACTAAAATATATTTTACAGGACTGGTTAGCAAATGACTGAAAAAGAACAGGCCATGCAAGTTCTCAGCATTTAAAATTGGCAAGCTACAATTGTTAGGAGCCATCAGAAACATTTGGAAAAGAAACATATGCCTGAAAATGAGGGTTTAAAATATTTTGGAATAGATTTTGACAATATTTAGAATAAATAATTAATAACAGTGCACGTTCTTTGGAGCCTAGAAGTCAAGACAGATAAGAAAGCCTCTAAAATAAGAAGCATATAGGAAAACAGGAAGCCCTGCTTCCTGGGACTTCCAGGACGCACAGCCAGATACATCATTGGTATTTTCATACTACTAGAAATGTATGACTCTAATTTGAAACTCCTGAAAACCAACTACTTCTTTTTAATTAAGCATCACATACACCATATTTCTTTCTGGAATTGCCTGCATCTTTCTTGCCACCTCAGTAAAAAGTCAGTGTTGCTATTCTGTGCCACTCAGCGACTTTCTCAGAAAGCACACCCAAAAATTATGATATCAAGGCCGAAACTTCTTATGAAGAAGTCAAGCAATATTCTACTCTTTAAGCTGAGCAGCTTTCCCCCTCCCTATTTTTTTTAAATAAAAACTTAATGAAGCAGCAGTAAAAACTTTAATAAACTCCACTGTTCATCTTAATGAAGAGACATGGAGACTGAATCAGTAAGCAATCTCTCTTCCAAAAAACATTGCTAAGAGCACTCAATTTGTACCAGTAATGATGTACATTCTTATGATACGACAGAGCCATTTCATTTCATGCCACCAAGCAACATACCAAAGATTTAGGGCAAAGAAGAGAAACAGAGCCACTAAAAGTTTCATGTTGTTACTTGTACTCAGAGCTTGCCATTCCTTCTGTATTTCAGATTTAAGAGGATGGCTGACATCAAATCAACAAAGTATTTTACTTATACTGAAAGTGTCTTAAAATGTTGCCAAAGAAGATCAGAAGAATTTGCTCTTCTTTGTTGAAACTTTAGGTCAAATATTTTAAATAAACTTTTTGACACACAATAAAATAAGTTAAATTAACTTCTCTCAAATTTGTGGCTTTTTACAACTTATGCAGCCAAGCCTTTTAGTTATGTCAAGCTCCTACAAGAATTAAATATTGTTCTAGTTAACCTGGCATAAAAGGCTGGATCGTTATCTGGTGAACATCAGCACAGCTATCCCGTACGCAATTAACTTGGTAGCCATTGTATCTTTATGTTCAGAAGAGTTGTCTCTAGCTCAGGTTTGAACCCTGCCTGTTCTAGTCTGTGAGCCAAGGTAATTTTGGGGAGATCACCACTCCCAAGGGAAGGAGGAAATACTTCTAACACAGGCTGACCCTCTTGCATTTATTTATTACTACTTCCTCCTCTCTGCTTTTATAAAAAGGTAGCTGTTTGAGCTGCTCAGAGATTTGGGATATGACGATGAGTCCCAGAAAAGGTATTAACAGGCAGGTGATGCAACTGCAGGCCTGTGATGTATCTTGATGCAATTGAAGGCCTTGGATGAATCATTTTGGTTTGGGAGAAATTCTATTTTTAAACATCTCTGTTAATATATAGGGGTACCACCTATGTAACATACATATGGTCACATCAGTATATATTCCAAACATCTGCATATAAGGAATGGTTATAGCAGCTTATTTTCACAGTATTCAGATTATGACATTTATTTCAAAATAAATGGATATTTCAGTGAGAAATTACAATGGAAGCAAAGTGTATCACCATTCCACTATTTCAACATAAGAGAGAATCGACTACCTCTCTCTCCCACCTGACAACTTCAGGGTGGATTTAGGATTACCTGTCCCTGTGCTCTGAGGGCTCACACCARCCAGAGCTTTGCTAGTCAGGGCTGCTACATCCCACCTTTCTGAAACATTCTGCACATGTTGTAAACAACATGTTTCCTGCACATGTTGTAAATCATGAAGTGTAGCTCATCCTTGACCACAGGAGGTAGATGATTTTGCTATATACTTTACTTTCACATGAAACCTTATAAGCATGTGTTCTCAGTCAGCAGGCAAGCATTAGGCTAGTTATGGGAAAAATGTATGGTTTTACTCCTGATAATCTAGCGGTCCATTTTCATTTCACACAGAATTACTGAGAAGTATTTTTTGCCGGTTCTTACAACTCAAGCGGAAAACAGAGAGGTAAACTTTCAATGCGTATCAGTAAGTGTTCCTGTAAATTCACTGTTTGTTTCCTTGTCTAAGGTTGACGAGTTTAACCTGATAAGTAAAGGTATTTCCCTATCTCCAGTCTCCTGTACAATTAACTTTTGTAGCTGTATGTTGCCTTAGTTTTGATCATGTCTGTATGGTACAATGAAGAAATATATTGACTATCTCTTCCAGAGCAGACAGATCTGTACTGGGCACGCACTTATTAAAAGGCAAGTGCATTACTTGCACCACTGCAAAAAAGCTTACGCAAAAAGCATGGATCACAAAACTAAGAACAAAACACCTTATAAACATAACACACAGCTGACCTATCATGTTAGGAAACATTAAGGACTTCACTTCTGTTTCCATACCACACCTTACATCTTGGCCATCATCTTCCTCATCACCTCCCAAAGCAGCTCCCTTTACCCTCACCTTTTTCTCCCTTTATTGAAGCACATTAGTCACAGAAAAGAAGGTAAGAAGGAAGGTGTTTACAAACGTAGCAAGAATCCACCTACATTTCATATTTCCAGCCAACAGTCAATTTTTGCTTTCTGAAGTGGCAGCAAGTAAAGCCTTGTAGAGCATGGTGTTGTTTAACAGACTTGGGAACACCCTAGCTCTTCACTACTCAATCCAGTTATTCAGCAAGAATTTGGGTACTTTCCTACCCTTCCCTAGGGAAGTAAAGAAAAAGAAGTTGCTGAGAAACAGGTTTCTTCCTGAAAGTTCCTCCAAACCATCCTCACGTGGCAGCACTACACTGAGCGGTCGCTCAAATGCCTCCGCGAGAGCTGCCCGGGCGCTGCGGCAAGGGGAGAGGGAGGATGCACCCATGCATCACACGAGAGCTGCTGCTGACAGGCTTGAAAGCTAAAGCTCCCCTGGTCCCCCTGGAAAAGACATGCGCCTGGCTGTTTAAATGTGTATTTCAATCATTCAAGGGCATTTTCAGTCATGAAATAGGCAAACTTTTCCRCTAAAAGCATACATTTTGGCAAAACAAGTGGGTCGGAGAAGTGAACACTGTATGTGCACAGGTTTCCCATTGCTTCTAAGGGTTTGGGAAGGGCTCTGGTTCCCTATGCGGGGCTTCTTCGTTGCACACATCCACAGGTTTGCTGCTATGTTCTCATTTTGCACTTCCATTTAAAAAGATAAAAATGATACAAAAATATTAGCAGGTCTCCTAATTTATAAGCAGTATGATACTTCTGGAATTATTCAAGCACTTGTTAATACAAACAGAATTAAAATACATTTAAGCCTAGCTGCAAACATGGATTTTAGTAGATACTGACAAGTCAGGTGGCAGAATAAATAATAATATTTTTATCAGAACAGGTGTCTGGCATTTATATGACACGATGGCTACTAAAGTATTCACATCTGTGCATTAAAGCTGTCACCAACTTGTAACAGTTTTCCCTCTCTCCTCATCTGGGGAAAACAAAACCAAAATACCCACACTCAGTTCTCAGATTTAGCTCCTGGATTGATCATAGAAGGGAATAACCTGATTTTTTTTCTTCCAACTCCAAATGCATAAATGATTAACAACATACTGCACTTTGATACAGTGCTGAAAGGAGGTTTGTCATTTTAAAGAGAAGACAGATCCTTCTGTTTCTTTTTATAAGCAAGAAAAAAAAGGATGGGGGAAAAAAAAGGAAGTTCTCTGAGGAGAAAGGGTGCTTTTAATTTTGTTTCTCCATGATTCTTGAATTACGATTTAAATTTGCATACCCTGTTTTCCGTAAGAGAACAGGTGACTAGAAAACCAGTAGGCCAATACATGAAAAACACATTTAAAACAAAAAATCCTTAAGGTTTAAGCCTTATTGATAAAATGCTCTGCTTGACTACATACTCCTAAAGAGACTGTTCCAACCGCAATTTCTTTGATTCCCTTCACTTTATCTTTAGCTCTGCACTTTCGTTTATAGGGTTTCTGCTAGTCTTGCCTTTAAATTATGAGTAGACTTCACATGTTGAAGGACGAAGATGAGGTTTGCATGCATTAAAGGAAGAAGCCCTCCTTGGCCCCAACCAGAAGTGACAGAGTTGAGCCGAGTGGAAAAGCCAGAGCACCGCAGCAGCGCCCAAGGGGAGCGCAAGGCTGACTGCAGCTCTGCAGGGACCCTGTTTTGCTCCCTAGTGGAGAGAGGCTTTTCATGTTACTATTTATCACGGACTCATGACACAGCCATAAACAGCAGCGCAATGCTTTTTAAACAAAGGTAATTCCCAGCAAAGACATTTTTTCCCAAGTGTCTTGTTTCCACCCACGGTAGTAACTCCAGATCTCAAAGAAAACCAGTTAAAGGACAGCTAATTTCCTAAAAGCAACAATTCTCATGGTTTGCAATTTAAGGCGTCCAAAAATGCAGGGTTTTCTTGTTGTTTACGATTTTACATCCCTTATTCATACCTCCTCTATTTTACTATAAGCCAACTATGCTGACTAAGTCAGGACATGACCACAGCCCATAATGAAGGATTTGTCACTAAGCTTGATTAATTGGCCGGTATAATCTCCAAAYGTCTCTCTTACCAGTGATTTTATCTTTTTATATTAATCAGCATTAAGATTCCAGCCAGTTCTATGCACTTTCGATACTTTAAATGTTGTGAGTCTCTAACTACATAGATTTAGATGCATGCAAGCCACCTAAAAATCAGGGAGGAGGAAGTTGGTGATGGTTAAGCTGAAACTGCTGATATCTTTGAAAGGGCAGAATCTAAGAACTAAATAGGAGCATATGGATGGCTTAAATGTACTATAAATATTCAGTTTTAGACTACTTCTAAACTAATGAATCTCTACAAAATCCATGAAGTATACAATAAAATAATCAGTGTGCATTATACCATGTTACTTTTTTTTTTTTTTTTTTAATTCAGAAAGCACAGTACAGTGGGATGGCTTGGAATAAATGTAAATAAATGCCTAGCACAGCCCTTAAAGAAAGCAAGGGTTTAACTAGTAGTGACAAAAGCTACAGGTAACTGCAAGACAGAATAAGATGCTAAAATGGTATGTGATTTGTCCTTTTGCCACTATCTAACCACCGACACTCATTCTGGTGAATCCTAGTGCTTTGTGCATTTCAATTCTGTTCTATACTTTAGGAACGCAGTCATAATCCTTATAAACAAAACTGCTTTGAAGCAAAAATGCCTACAATGAGGAAGCAAAATATGGACTGGCATCCCTACTGTACACCCGCTCCAAAGAGACAAAAAGTATCTTCAGGAGCAGACTAGACTCTTCCAGACTTACAGCTGCTATTATCCAAAGCCTTTTCTTCCTAAGTGTTTTGTGATAAAAAACAAAAACAAACCACCATCCAGATCAGTCATTAAATCTAGTTTTTTTTGCTTGCCTCTTTTGACCACTTATTCTAAGGAATTCAAACTTCATGAGTTTGAAGCAAGCATTCAAGACGCACCTATATAAATCTCACAACAGAACACACAGCATGGTAACAAGAAAAATTCAGCTTTCAGAAACTGCAAATAGCAGAAAAGCTAAAAATGGGGATTTTTTTTCACATGCTCAGCTGCCTATCTACTATTCAGCCATGTGAAAAATCTCCCCTTAGGTCATCTCCACAAATTTGCTCCACAAATTCATGTTAAAAGGCACTCATACACACGGGAGCTGCAACGAGGAATCCATTAACATGGGTCAATATGCACAGCACACTGCTGTACAGATTTAGGGCACTTTAGAAATATACACTAAAATTTGCAAAAATTCTCTCAAAAAGATCAAGTAGGGTTGTTTGCAATTTAATAACATTTACTGATATGTTAAAATATTCAAATTAATTTAAATTATTTAACACAAATATTGTAAGATAAAGCACTACAGCACCAAAATTAAACATATTGAGCTGTGCAAAACAGAACTGGAAGTACTGATACCAGGGTAAGTTGACTAAGCACAGTTATCCCCTCTAATTTTGGAGAATATTCATGCCAATATACAAGTATTGAGGGAAAAAAAAAAAAGTAAGCTACAGCACGTTTTAACTTGAAGCAAAAACCGTAAATTGTATCTTTAAAACATTTATTAGTATCAACTTCACTTCTTAAAGAAAAAACTCAAATTTTAGTATCACTGAGGTTTTAATTCAGAATTCAAACTTTAAAAGCTTTCTCCAAATGCCAAAATAGGTCTCCTAAAGATGCATCATCCTACAGTATTTTTTTAATATCAAATGAACTATTAAAAACAACAAGTCACATAAAGCAGACTGAAACAAATGTGGATTTTTTTTTATTTCTCTCCTTTGTAGTTTGAACCAGGTTTTCAGTATAAACAGTTTAAGCAWAAAAAAAAAATCCTTATGTTGAATCACAGCATTCATTGCTGGGGCTGGCTGAACACTGGAGGAAAACATGATGTAGCTGCTCCTGCAAGCACGAGGACTTCAGACCAAGCGGTCTGCATCTAACACCATCAGTGTTCACAAAGTTATTTCTTAACAATTTGGTCAAGAATTGACCACGCAGAATACGTGGACAAGGTCTAACAACACAGAATATGTGGTCAATCCACTCCTTAACTAGTTCTGAAGGACACTAATATCGAACAGCACACTGACATCTGAAGGCTAAAAGGACTGCATCTCACAAATAACTGAAAAGCCAAAATGCACTATCTTATTTGGAGGTGGGGCAGGGGGAAGCCTAGTGCAATTACTTTAAAAGGGCCAATGCCGTAACAGCTGAGTAATAATTCAGTTCTGCGTGGCTCCACTAATTCCTCACAGGCTAATTCCAGATTGCAAGTGGTTTCTGCTCCGTTTGCCACCTTTCTGCCCTAGCAGAAGCGGAGTGGGTGCTTGGGAGCATCCCTCAGTCGTACATCCAGACACCCCCCCACACACACACACACCCTTCACTAGTCCCTAGCCTGACACCAAGCCACAGCACATTACCGTGTGCATCAAGAGCGGGGGCAAGGCAGGGGACAGCCCAGGCAGGTCCCTGCATGGAGACCTGTGAGTCACCACTGTGTGACCGCAACCACAGAGCAGAAAGGGAGTCTCAAAAACAGAATCTATTTCTGCAGCTAGTAAGACCAAACTGCCCAATCATATAGTTTTCTAATGCAACCCACTATTTCCCAAAGTCCAAATATGATTTTCTCTGATCCTCTAACAACCTTTTTATTTATTTATTCATTTTAAAACCCTCTTGCAGTRGCTGTCTTCTTCAGACATTCAGTTGTGTGTGAAGAAAGCCAGCATTTCCTCCTCTGCAAATAGCAAGGCAATAGTACCTGAAACAGTCCTCAAAGCTCAGTTCAACAGGCAATCTTAAAAAAATTATAATTATGAGAAAGTTGGAAAATTATGTGAACTGAAAATGCCCGAGGCAAACACGAGAAGATTGTGAATAGGTGAACGCAGCTGTAACCCTCTCTCTCTACAGTGCAGCAGATCAGAGTACAAAGTGTTTTGCATGTTCTGGAAAGAGATTCTATTCCTGGACTGTAGTAAAATTTAGACTGAACAAGGTGTCATAAGCTACCTTGGACTTAGGCCTTTTGCATTCCTCAAGTATGCACTGATAAGTCAAAGTTTTCCAATTAGAAGAAAAAAAAACATACTGGAGAAACACAGATAACAGGTAATTTAAGAGCATACATACCTGGATTCAATGCAATTTATTTCCTGCTCTGGGACCAGAAACCCCTTCTTTGTCCCTAGGGGATGGGCAGCTGTTTTCTTCCTACTTTTAAGTCCTTGATCTTCTTCCTAAATGGCGTAGTTAAGAGCGGGGAACAGGCAGCTTGCCAGGCAGAAACAATCAGCTGAGGCCAGAGCTGCTGCCGCCGCCGGCCGGCCTGACTTGCTGCTCGTGCCTGTGCCCTCTGACAAGAGRGTCTCGCTCACAAGGCATGCGCTACGCCGTTTCTGCCAGTCCTATCAGCCCTTACTCATGCATCCGTGTGAGATTTAGCCAGCCTTTCAGCCAATAAACTCTTTGTGTTGCCAGTGTTGCACCATTTAAATCAGAGCACTGGAGAAAAGTTTTTTTCTCAGCTCAAATTGAAAATGCAGATAGCAGCTGACAAAGGGCTTTTTCCGAGTACTGCCAAAGGGATGGGTAAAAGGCAGCAGGAGAAAGTTGACAGGACCCTTAATTAAAATGCCAAGAGATTCTTGACTTCCAAGTCATCTTTGTCACTGTCACAGACACAGTGAAATGAAAATGAACAAGCAGCTCTCCAGGCATTATCCAGATGGGTCACAGCTATTTATCAATATCCACAGAAGAAGAAAGAAAGAAGATGAAAGATGCTTGAGGGTCTTCGGCTGAGACACTGGACTGGACCCCATCTTAAGCACACTACTAGTGTCCCACATGCTTCTCCTTCACTCTCTATTCTGGGGAGGGGATGGGTATTTTTTTTTCCCTTTCCTTCTTCTACAGCCAACATAAAGCTGGTCCAGACCCTCACGCTTCACTTCCCAACTCCTTATTTCCATTTTTCATTCTGCAGTGAGTGGGGTAACCTCCACAGAAACTTAATGGGAGGGAAGCAAGTGTTGTGGACACAGAGCCACTGCAAGGACTTTGCGGGCACTGTACAAGGGCCAGAGCCCGAACCAGGTCCCACACTCATCCACACCAGCAGCAGGGGACACTATGCTCCTTTTTGAAGGGCACATCTTCCTCGCCTCCCTCCCTCCCCAGTTGCAGGACATGGCTATGGCTACATGTAACCCCTTAAAAAGCACTCCTCTTCCCTTCTCCCAAACTCAGCGGGTGCCTTCAGTATCTACTGACAGACAAAGTCCTAAGTAAAGGTTACACCTGAAACCAATGACTGCACTAAGTCAATGGGAGAACAACACTTGAATGATCTGTTTGGCTAACAGAAAAGCACAAAGAGAAAAGGCTCCGCATGTCCACTTCCCACTCAGTACCACAGACATTTAACTTGCTCCGAGCTCAAACAGAAGTTGCTCCTACAGTAGCCGAGGACAGAGCAAAACAAAAGTGCAGAAATAACTTCAAGACTTCTCCTAGATCAGCATTAATACTGCTCTGTACCAGCTTAGAGATGTCTGAGTGCAGAATCACTTCTACACATGATCTTTACAACACTAATCTTGGTTCCTATTTAAAAGTTCATTTTACCTAAGGAAAACAATGACTCAAGAAAGATGTGTCTCATTCTCCCTTTCAACCGGATTCACTGTGATTCACTAATTCGTATCTCAGTGTTTCATTTTTCCAGCCTGCACAAACTGGAATGGTCCCTGCTTGTTCTCAATACAGGCATGGCATGGAGCTTGTCCTTCACTGGTTATGGCATTTCTGGGTGCAATTTAGTACAGAAACATTATTTTAGTACAGCACGCAGAACAAGTAATTCTTCATTATTCAAAATAAAATTCAGTTTAATACATATACCAGTAAAAAACAATTTTCTCAGATCAGATTTAAGTCAATTTCTTTCATTCATACAAAACTCAAAAAAGTTATCCACCATAGCATATACTTGAGAGACTACACATTGCTTCTAATATCTTTCAGCATATAACAAGGCTTAGAGGCGATGTGTTTCATTACTTTTGGGACAAAATCCAAATGCTTAGACAGGATATCCTCAGGATTAAGGTTGTGGACTCACAGCTAAGATCAGCCTGAGCTGGACAGTATTTTGTCAACAAACAGAAGTGTGTAGACCTTGTAGTTTAGTGTCAGAAAGGTAACTCCAAACAAAGCCTAAGATTGCTGATTATTACATTTTCAGCATCTCAGAGTAATCAGAGTCTGAAGTTTTAAAAAGTATTGGTCATACCTTAAGTCACCCTGAAAGTCTTCTTTCACAACACACTTTACTGCTAATTAGCTTGAAGTGGTTAAAGGGCCAACAGTCTAATATTCATCAACGTTGTTTGCCACATAATAATTTTTTCTTACATACTTTGACAAATGACGATCAAAATACTCTGTTAAAACCTTCAAATAGCAAATAATACATTCTTTCAAAGCTCCACCTTAGGTAAAAATATTTTAACCACCGAGCAGGCATGACTGACACTTACAATGTTGCTTTACCTCTCCCCTAGATGACAAATAACTTTGCATATCAGCAAAGAGGTGCCATTTTCTCTGTGAGTTTAGGTATTTTATGAAGTTCCTCACTGAGTTTTTCCAGGGCGTTAACCAAGATTTCCTTCATTTAATAAGTAAAGGTTTACCTTGTTTCTGTGCAACACCTATCCACTTACATTATAATTTTACAATGGTGAATACTGCTGTAATAGGAGAGAGGAAGCGTGGCTACGCCCAGTATCAGCGTTAGTTTATTTGAAGCAGTCAGGAACTTAGTATTAAAAAATTAGATCACTGAGTATTTTGACGGAAAGAGCTTAACTTTACAAGGCAAATATCTAGACAATAAATGCAGTCTTTTCAAAAGTTGTATGACCAAGGTCAATTTTCTTATGCTGTGATAGCATGAGCAATAAATACTTAAAATGCCTATGTGCATACTAACTTACAGCCATTTTTAAGCATGCAACTCAAGAATAAAGACCAAAAAGATGATAACCGAGATTTTCAAAGCAGAAGAGAGAACATACAAAATTCCTAGTGAAAGTAATAGGAATTTCAGGGTTATATTTTCCAGTCTGCTTTGAAGAAAGTGGGGGGARGGGGAAGCAATGCATATATTTTGGAGCACTGTAAGATAATGAAAACTGAGCACATAAAAATCACTGATGTGTATCATACCAAAATGCCATAGCATTTCAACTGCACCTATTAAATCCCTACCAAACTTCTGTTAAACCTCAAACCCATTTTCCACAGAGATTTTTGCAAGTGTCAGGAGCATTATGTAATTTGATATCATACATACAGCTTTCTAGGTACAACACAAAGTTGATCTCACATTTTCTGTCAATGACACACAGTCAGGCTCTGCTATTTCAACAGCAAATGTAGCACATAACACCTGAGTACAGAGCAATTTAGAGTAAGAAGTGACGGGTTGTGCATACACTAGAAGCAACAGAAAGTCAGACAGGACGCACATGCCTTAAGTTTATTTTTTCCAGGCCACACAGGTTTCAGGCACAAAAGCCAAAGGACTAAAGGGCTGATTAAAAAGAGCTGTAACCACTGACCTCACCTGAGTATTACTGAGGCAAAGCCTCACAGATCACACAGCAATGGTTCAAATAAAAGGTGAAATGTCACAATAGCAATAGACCTTACAAACGCTTCCCACTTACTTACAATAACCCAAAGGATCAAACATGAGCTTCAAAAATAGTCTTTAAGAAAAAGTTATAAACAGCGCCTGAAAGGTTTTGCTGATTTCGCTTGTTCACTAATCAGAGTTTCTCTGCCAGCAAAGGAGGGAATCGAACCTAGCAGACGATCACACGTGCATGGATACATGGAGCACCTAAAAAGAAAAAACTAATAAGAGAGTGGGGACAGGGAAAGAGGACTGTGCCTTAAAGTACAGCCTCTTAAGTAATTGTACTTTCCATATTAATAATAAATAAAACATTTTCAGATAAATATGTTTTTTAAAGTGATGGGGAAAAGACATCTTTATGAGTGAGGATGAGCAAAGTGTCATTCAAAATGCCTTTACTGGTAACACTGGAAAATTTTCCTAATTTTTCAATTAATATTATCCAGGAAACAATGAACTACTTCAAAATGAAATACTGCTTTTCACCTAAAAGATAATAATAAATAAAGAGTTCTGGTTTGGATTTCCTTTGGCTTCCTCTTCTCCCAACAAAAGTAAGAATGAGAAACAATTTAACACCTATAGAAGAAATATTCTAAGTTTCTTAAAAGGGATACAAAAAAGATTAGTGAGAACTGTAATAAAAATGCTTTCCTGCAGGAAAGTCAACAATTAATTTAAATGAGAGAATCGATGGACAAGAAATAAGAAAGAACAAGCTCATCCACACAATACACAATTAACCATAATGACTCAAGTATTTGATTCATTTACTTTAGTATTTCGCATTTGTTAGCAGCCAATACTTCATACTTGGCCACATCATAAAGCAGACGATCTTTGTGACCTTTACTAAGAGTTTCAGAAAGAAAAAAATCCTTTCCTAACCCTGCAGGGGGAATCAGTATGAAAACTGAAGCAGGAATGATACCCAAAACTGAACTGATACCCTTTCTCATCATAAACTGAAACCTAATCACATTGTTACAGACAAATGCTATAGAACTGTATGACTGTATCAATGCTGTGCCAGTATCCTGAACTTTATCCTTTCTTTTCTTAGAAAGAATTCACATTTCCTCATTTTCTCTTAGGAACGTACCTATGATGCAAAGTTTTCTGGATTTCGACTCATTATGTGAGCCAGCTGCAACATCCCTCAACCAGCTGCACATCCCTCCAAAGAGAGCTAACAGATTCCTGAAGCTTCTCAAAAACATGTTGTAATCCTGCTCAGCACAATTTGATAGGAATATACAGTTAACATGCAAGTTGTTAGGTAGATCAGACCCCAGTTCACCACCAACAAAGYCTACAACAGCATTCTCCTCTTTGCCCTAAATGCTATTCAGCTATAGAAGACAAAATATAGACAGCACTGTTACGCAGTGCAAATGTTGCATAACTTGTGTAAGACCCATACTGTAATATCAAGGGCTTTTGCTAAAAATGACAGAGAGAGGACACGAACAGGGATGAAATCGGATGGATATCAGGAGCTTGGTACTAAACAAGACACCTTGCCACACGTCCAGCTTCAAAACAGAGCAGCACTGGCCACAAAACTCAGTTTTGCAGGTTTGCCTTGGCCTATCTGTAGAGCAACTGGGGAGTGAAATTTAAATTACACCAGCAGGAAAGTGGCTATTCTTTTAAATCAGAGTATGACTCAGTCACCCATGCCCTGTCCTACTGAACAGCCCATGTGTTTGGATGAGCAACCGCAATGAGAACAGCGGCAGGAAACAGCCCAACACCAGCGATGACAAGTGCGTGCGCTCTTAATGTTTCCTCTCCTACAAAGGAAACACCAGATACTTCCTCAGGCAGCTACTTAGTGACTTAACATGTATTGCCCATGCAATAAAAGAAAAGAGAGGGTGGGATACAGGAAACAGTCACGTGCCTTTCTTCTCTTTAAAACACATACACCATCACAAGAGCATACAGCTAGCTGTTGAGGATTTCAAAGCAGCAACATGCAGTGGCTTCTCTGCAACTCCAAAACACTCATTCCACCAAAAAAGTAGAACACTCTGTCTTAATATCATACTGCCTAGTGCAATTTCACATAGTACAATTTAATCACCATATGGTTTGACTATGAAAACGATGAAAGTATATTGGCTAAATGCAAGTTTGATAATTAAGTATGCAAAATGAAGGACAAATGAATGTTATCTTTAGCTCACCTTTACCTTACCTTACTGCTTGTAATACTATATTTGATATTACATAACAGAACGCTACTTGGTTACACAGCACACTTGCACATCTTTGGGGAATACAAGATATGAATAAATATCAAAGACTTTTACCTCTAAACAAATCTTCCTAGATCCAGAAGAGAATACTAAAAAATGCTACATGGCTTATGATGGTCTGCATTTCACCTTACTCATTGAAAGGATTTCAAAAAAAGTAAATTGACCTAAACAACTCATTTATAGCCCATACTGCATTAAGAAGAAATCCTGTAGGTTAAGACTAGGGCCTAAACATTATGATAGTCTTATTTTGTCTGTATGTCAGCAGATTTTCCATATACAATTTCAAAATAAACACAACATGGAAGAAATTTCCACCTCCGAAGGACAGAAAAGAGTATTTCAGATTCTGCTGTAACAGCTACAACATACACTAAGGAGCCATTATAACACCTCCATCAGATTACCTATTAAGATTGTACTACATGAAAATTGGGTTACTAGTAATTTCAAAATGTCTCGCTGTCTATTACATCTTTACTGGATCAACCATTACATTCAACCCTTCACCAGGCATTGCAGCGATTCACAGAGATTACAGAGCTCTTCAGTCAGCACTGCCTGTACCTTATGGGTTCACAGCTCTGTATTTCCAGGAACAAGCTATGACTGCAGGCCAGATAAAGAACATTTTTACAGTCATTTATTAAAATGCAATCCATAATCCCTGTCTTTCATACCTCATGCAACCAAAGGGTTTTTAACAGAAGGAGGTTTCTGAGCACGTACTACCTGGAGTTTAGATGCAGGATAACCTTTGACTAAGAGCTGGAGGCAAGGAAGAGACAGCAGTTAGAACTTTCTTCTTCAGCTAATTTAGATTTAACATTGTCGCTTTTTTCTAATCCAGCTGAAGGAAACAAAAAATTCAACCAGCTACTAAAATGTTACTGACAACAACTAATGAAAACATGAAGCAGGAGAAACTTAAAGTTTTATACAGTACTAATGATGCTCATGCTCAGAGATCTGGAAACTAAACATTCAGCCACCGATTTTGACAGAAATACATTTTATGTCCAGTTTTCAGCAAGAAACTAAGAATGAAGATACAGAATACTAGTCAGCATCTCTGCTTAAAGCATATCGCAGTGATGAAAAACTGGATTTTAAAAACAGTTCTTAAAAGTTAAGGAAAAGAACCTGTTTTTAAAGAATTAGTAGCATCCTCCTCCTCAGCAGTACAGTCTAGACAAGATATTGAGAATTTCATTGATAATCCTCTTACAGTTAGGCAGATAGGCTCTCTCTTCAAATCAATGTTGGGACGACACATCCGCTCGGTGAGCTTGGCGTACTCTGCCTATTCGTGCCCATCACGGAGAAGGATGTTGGAGCTGCGTGGGCTGGTCACACACTCACACACAGAATTTCTTCCCACAGACATTGTACCACACAAACACAAGTTTCTTCACAGAGGCATGGCACCATAAGCTGTCTGGGCTTTGGGAAGCCAGTGCCTTCACCATGGTGCGAGAGTGCTCTCCACATTCATCTCCACTTTGTAAGTGGGAAAGGTAAGAAAAGTTTTCCTGCCTCCTCTCCTGCCAAATCCCCCAGTTCAGGCCAAACCTGTGAATTTTGAAAAGTTTCRAACAGAAACCAGCCCTTCCCAGAGGCCTGGGCATGCACAGCAAGCAAGCCACACCAGAACACTGCTGTCCTCCTTTGCCAGCTACAGCAGTTTGCTCAAGAAGGTTTTTCTTACCTACTCCTGTTTACTAGCTGCAGAGGGACACACCACCTATGGGTCTGCACAACAAGGTTTTTCACTTGCTGGCTGTGCACAACTTTCACCCCTTCATAGGTTAAATGGTGATGAACCGAATACTTAACTCGGTGCCTGCAGCTAATTTACAGATTCTGCGTGTTTATAATCCAAAGCCCCAAGTGGGTGTTCATATGAGTACCAAATCTTAATAACTGTATTTTAATTTTATTAAGCATTTTAAAAAGAGATAACAAGATACTGTCAGCTCTAAAGCAATTCCATTCCTCCACTAAGTTCCCTGACTAAACACATGCAGGGAAAACAATGTGCTTTCAGGGAAAAAAAGAGCATGTATTGACTCCTTCTGCCAGCCATGTTTTCTTGACACAAACCAACATCAATCAATCTCTTCACTCAAAGTGCAATTTTCACCATCTCCATGTAGAACACATTAATGAGCCTCCATTAAAAAAAAAAAAAGTATTTTATCAGGTACAGAGCAATAACAGACTCCAGGATACACAATGCTGCTTTTTAAATATTAAAAGAAAAAGCTAAGACATTTGTGTCTTGCTGTAAGACAAAAGAAGCTTCTTTTCAAAGATACTGTAGTGGCTTCAGCTGACATAAGACAAGTTTATAAAGCCAGAGGTTTTTTGGTTTTTTTTCCCCCCGTTCTTTATGCTTCTGCCAACACTGAATTTAGTGTTAATTAAACAGCTGATCTGGCACATACAGTAGCAACGCAGCAGTGCTGTAGCTGCACTGGTGACTGGCAACGTCCAGAGACCACAGGGGAGAAAAGGAAAACGAGACGCCTCCGCCACAGCCTCCCACACGGCCGAAGGAGCGAGAACAGCCCCTGCCTCCGTGCGGGGGCTCCTGTAATCAAGGGGCTGCCATGGCCATGCCAGCTACTGAGACAGCATCTCTCCAGCTGCCTCCGTGCCAAGCACCCACCAAGGCTGGAGACYGTGGCTGAGCCCTGAACCCAGAAATAAAGCGTGGCCCTCCTTTGATAAAATAAGAGAGTTTTGCAGTGGCAGAAGAGGTCTGAAGCATCATTCTGCTCCTCCAAGTTGCCTTTTCTAAAGGAAATTATATTTGAAAATGACCACACAGATGTATGGTATTTTGGTCAATAAGCTTCTATTAGCAGCAGACATTTATCATATAAATATGTACAAACCAAAGCACAAGCCCACTGCTCCCACTAACACCTTGGTGGCTAACAAATTGGGGAAGAGGCAGGCACTAGAAGTTACTTGAAGACAAGACCAAGGGACAGCAGGCCAAGAATCAGCYGGGTTTCCTATGCCCCCTGTAACCTCCAGAGACCATTACTAGGAACTCCAAGCTTTTACATAAAATTATGAGAACAATTAATGCCATCAGGTGATGAAGGTTCATTGAATGGTCAGGATTAAAACAAAACACCAAAAAAAACCCCAACCCAAAACAATCCCCAACACACAAGCAGCAAGCACTGGTTTCTAGAAAGCCTACTTCCATTCCTCTCCCAACTTGTTTATACAGCCTACATCTGAACACCTATCTGTATGTCAATTTAAAAATCCTGGGCTAACTGCTCACAGTCACATAGCTTGCCTCTCATCATGTTAAGCCATAGGGAACTCCCAGGGTATCCCAGAGCCCATCCAAGCTCACTTTCTTTTGATTTTTTACTTTCTTGGCAAACAGCACCCAGATAATCCTCTGGTGTGAGGTCCTCTGACAACGTGAGACTTGCGCTTTAAAGAGCCCACTGACAGATGGATTCAATTTAAAGAACGACTACAAACAGCTGCTGCTAATCACACACTTGTAAATCCAGCTCATTCATCACAAAATATTTCAAAAGAACCAACTGAAACAGAACAAATGAATTTGAAGAAGTATGGTAGGTGTAATGTTAGCCTTGGAGAATGTGCCAGTAAGTAAGAAATAGAAAAATACAAATAGCAGTATAAATACTGCCACTTTTGTAAATGCTGGCTCTTCTCTATTAACTGCAGCTCCAGATTCTCAAAAATCCAGGATGGGTGCTTGAATAGGGTATTAGAAGATATAATTAAATATCTCCTTAGTGAAGGTGATTTTAACTAAGTGAGCCACTAAAGGGAGCTGACAACTGTTTTGATCATGCTGGTGAAAACTTCAAGATGACATGCTTCACAAAACTGCTGGGAGGAGAGGAGGGTATTTCTCCAACTGCTCCAACTCAGTAAGAAGTCCTGTCAATTCTGCAAGGGTGCCACGTGCTCTGCCACGACCCACTCCACTTCCAAACGCTGCAAGTGGCCCTAGTGCTATTAGCAAATTTCCATCTTCCTCTTTGATCCTTCACTATTGCTGCAGTCAAGAGCAATACAACCTTAGAAGTGTTTAGCCTCACATATGCAACCACTAGGAATTATTATTCCCATTTAGGAGATGGAGAGCTGACACAGAACTGAGTAACTCAGGCTTTTTTTTTTTTTTTTTTTTAAAACGGGAATTGTGTAGCAAAAACAGACATTTCAGTTTCACTGTATTTGTCATGGTTGGTGCATCATCTCCGAGAGACACAATTTTTCCTAGAATACTTCCTACAAGTTGTATGTATGATGCAACTTCACAGGCATTAGGAACAAGGGTAATACACAGGGAAGAAAGTGCTCCAAGAGCTGCCTCAGGTGGTAATTCATTCCTATTAGTTTCACTGGGTTTTCTAGCGGCAGGGGGGGGAGTACAGATCAGAAAAGTAGGATTTATGTTTTGCTGAAAAGCATAACATTTCACTAGTGTCTTGCTTGCTCGTCTTTGCTTCTCACCCTAGGAGAAATATTAGAAATTGAAAATGAATAAAATTTCCAAGACTTTCTTGAAGGCAATTCCACTATGTAGAAGTGGTGTTTATAATGTCACCTTCAGACAACTGTACCCTCAAACTATACTTGTACCAGTAAGACTTTGCTAATACTTTAAAGCACATCTCAAAAATGCAAAATATTCATATATATTTAAGCTTATTTTTGCATCAGTATGCAGTCGCTACACCAGATTTTCATATCTCAACATGAAAAAAAAATAGTCTTATCTATTTTCAGCTGTAGTATGCTTGTATTTTATTGTAATATTTATAGATAAATGGAGGTTAGGAAGGAACAATACTAACCCACTGACAGGTTTTTTTTGGTCTCTCAATATGTGTGTGTATATATATATATATATATATATATATAAAAAAAAAGTATTATTTGCAATACTATTTGTACGGGTGGGTGGGGGAATCCCATTCAACTAGGACTTCCCTTTTCCCTTTTACAGGGTGCCTTTGTCAGTATATTTCCCTATCTACTACCCTTGCTCAGGTCCAGGTAGCGCACCAAAGCTCGGGGCCACAAGCTTGCGCCAGCACGGCAGCAGCTCCCGCTCCAACGCGATGGGAAAAAAAAGGCTCCCGCGCTGTGATCACCCGGTCTCCGGCTGGCTGGTATCAAAGTCGTGCGACCAAGCGCTCACCAGATTAAGATTGTGTCGAGAACCAACTCTAAGACAGCGGTTCTGCTGTTTAGCCCCTTTTTGGGGAACAGGTGACCGCTGCCAGAATGCACGCTCTGCGGCAGGGGCGAAAAGCCTTGTGATCAGCGCTATTGTTTTATACGTAAGAAATAAGGCCGGCGCGCGCACCCGGGCTCGCACGCCCTCTGCCAAGGCTATTCATCACCACAGCAACCTCTCCAAACAGAGGTGGAGGCCAACGCAAACAGTCCCCGTCTTCCGACGAGAGCAGATGAAGGGCGCTCCCCGCCCGCACCCGGCAGGGGGTTTGTTGGCTTGTTTCTATGTAATCGGATCTCATGTGCTAATTTAATTTTCATCAGCCCAGCACGCACGCCCAGAGCAGAGAATGGCCACGCTTCTGCATTCAGTGAAAAAATTCTCCTATGCCTCGAGTTAAAAGGACACTAGAAGTGACTAATTTAGAAATCTTTCTAGCTAAGGGCTGGGCAAATGCTGTATTTCATTACATATACATACCATCGCTTGCCCCACCTTCCCTGGATCCTTCCCTATATACTAGGAATGCAATCTGCGTTTTATTTGCAATCTGCAAAACAAACACCTCACCTACAAACAAGAAACAAGCCTGTTCAGCGACTGCAGACAGCAGACCATTTCCTGTGCAGAGGTCTGTCCCATTCCTTCCCTCCTCTTTCCCTCCCACCACTCCTTTTCTTCACCTCCTCTTTCAATCCACAAGAGCTTAATGATTTTGGATAGGCTAAGAAAACCTTGCTGAGACAGTAAAATAACTGTGAATTCAGTGTAAATCAAAAGAATGGTGTCTCTTCGCTCCCCGAATCTGGACAGAACAGACTAAAATTATTCCCTGAGTCACTTGAGAGAAGAGATTATGATCATTTCTAAACCTCCGTAACTACAAGCCAGAAGGAAAACCACCGTCCACAGTGATGAGCTGTCGGCACTCTGCTAGCAACGTTGCTCTCACTTGCGGCACTGCTCCGCAGCCCACAGGGCCGGGCACGCGGGCACCAGCACCCACACCGCATGTAATGACAGTACGCCCGACACCCAGGCCTCGGTGCTGTCCCAAAGGCAAATCCCCCAGGCAAGCAGCTAGGTCTCAGATATCTTGGTGGGAGAATGCCCTCTCTATCTTTTGGGTTTAAAAGATAGAGCAATCGAGCATTTTGAAACACCAAATTAGAAAACAATGGCTTTCAGGAATTTTATTTTTTAAACACAAAACGAAGGTGATAGGAGCAGATAACAGTAATTTTGTCAGAGGTTAAATCCATTCACTCCCATCAAGAAAAAAAAAGTTAGATTTCACTCCAATGAAACCACCAGAAATACTCATCTAGCTCTAGTAACTCCATGGATCTAAGAAAAATTTATGCAAACAAGAGCATGTCTTGGTTTTGTTTTCTGTTTGTTTAAATCCACAGTTTAAGCTAATCTTAAGTTTCAAAATATTCACTGATAGCTGATCATTAGCCACTTGCAGGCTTATGATGGTTTGCAATTTCATGGGGTGACATAGGGAAAGAAGTTCATTTACCTGATTCTAAAATATTTGCACCAGCCGATCACTTCAATATAACACTGCCCTGATACCAAGGGATGCCTGTAATTAAGGAAAAGCACTATGTAACTACAAAACCCAGCAAACAATTTTGTATGTGAGAACTCAGGTTACAGATAGAGTTTAAAACTGCAATTTCAGAAGAATACACTGCATTTGCTAGTAGCAAACAGGAACACAGCAGGATTTAAAGCAAAGTGCAAAACGCTGTCTCACTCCAGCTGCAGGGCAATCTCTAGGTACAGTGCACTTGAAGGTCATGCCCATGGTATTACTACAGCTCTTTCAGAAACAGAAAAACTGCATTTGAACCCACGCACATTCGTAAGTGGGGCAATAAGGATGGGACGATGGGGGAGACAAACCTATCAAAACAGACATATTCATCACACAAGGCGATTTAAGTCACGGCACAATTACTACTTGACATGATAAACAAGATTTGGCTGACTCAATCTTTATTTGTACAATGAATTTTTGGTGCACCTTCCTGATGCTCTTGGTTTTCGAAAGAAGCCTCTGCATACAATCAGAGATATTTCCCCACCCGCTAAAGGTAAGCGAAGGTTTTTTTCCTGCTCCCCCCATGCTGGCATTCAAAGTTGTGAGACAGCCTGCGACCACAAGTATGACAGGCAGCGAGTAGTCTTGAACCTGGGACCTTCCTGACCAAGGCACAGACATATTTCCATTGAGCTGTAAGAGAATAAGTTTTATCTACACAAGATGAGGAGGCTTTTGTAAAAGTCTGCAGTCTCTAATTTCTACTAACTGAAAATACTGGTGAGAAAACACTCATCTACCCAAGAGATAACAGTTTTGAATAAAAACACATTGCTTAATTACCACCTTGCTTTCTCTATTTCTATCCACCCAGAAAAATTAATTGCATCAATTCTAACAACTTTTTCCTCAAAAGCTGCCAGAGTTAGCACTGAAGCTGTTACATTATTCAAGCTCTGGAGTTCAGGATTCCCAGGTGGTGTAAAGTGACTGCATACACCTTCAAGCGATCCCCAAGAGAGCAGCTGCTGTGCTTGAACTGAAGCAGGAAGAACAGTGGTAAATGAATAATGTGAACTTAAGGGCAGGTATCTTGCAACTTGCAAAAATACAATGGATACTTTGCCATAGTGCAAAATCGGGTATTCCAAACTTTCCATTATTTAAAACATACCGGTTTTAGCCAGTCTATTAAACTATTGAACCTTGAAATACGTCATCAAGTTCCTTGTATGGTCTTTGCTTCCTCCAGCATAAAGCTAGAATTACACTGAAAATTACACTGGCTCAAAAAATTATCAACCTGTGCTGCCAATCAGGCTAGCAGGTACAGCTCCGTGCTGTACCGACCTCCAAGCTTTTGTCTAAATGTGCTAATGAACACTGTTAACAATGGGTTAAAAATCTGAGGAACTCGGACAAGAGCCCTGGGCTTATCTTTCTCTTTTCATACCCACCCTTACATGGTGCTCCTTATATCATCTCAAGAAGACAACTTTAAGTGGTTTTGCTTAAAGTCCCAATTGTGAAATCCAATATTTGTAGAAAGATCCAGTATCTGATGCTAAGTTGTATCGTACTGATGTTTTAGGGGGACTCCATCCACCTCCACAGGGTCTACTTCACCCCAACTAAGCTGCACAGAGGTGTCTGAATGATTAGCTACAGCTAAGGGCACATACTTCTGTATTTAATAGTGCGTGTGTGTTTTGCAGACCAGGCTGCATCTCATCAATAATAATTCCTTAGTGCAACACTACTGGGTCAACAGTGGTCAGCCCTGCATGGTAGCGTCTTAAGCAAAGCAGGGTGTTACGAGGTGCAAGGCAGCGCTCCACACATTTGCTCGCACAGAATCGCAGCATCTCAGCTGCAGGAAGAAGCAGATTGCTATTGTTTTGTCAGGAAAAAAAAAAAATCACAGATGAGAGAAACTGACTGCTGACTGGAAATCACCTCCCCCGCCCCCCCCCCCAAAAAAAGTGCTAGCCATTATCTTTTGCAGAGGGGATGTAACTATTATTGAACTGAAGACAGACATCAGAGGTCAAAACATGCATACTCTTTTCCTTACAAAGCATCTTCAAAAGGCAGCTGGGCATGAAGTTTGTCTGCGCACACCTACATGGAGATAAAAAAGATTAAAAAAAAAAAAAAAAGAGAGAGACACACACAGCTACCTAAAAGGCTTTGGAGAGTTTCATTCTCTGTTCAGCTGGAGAGAGGGTGTACAAGTGCACGCACACACACAGAGTCATTTTTAATCATCCCCATGCTGCCAAAGGCCAGTCACTGCTGCTGTTATCAGAGCCCCACAGCTTGTATTTTCAGACTACGCAGCGTTAAGGCACAGGGTATGAAACCTCCTCTGATTAAAAAAAAAGCTCTCTGATACTGTCTAGTGCAACATACCTGCTGCTCCAGATTGAAAGTCTGGCCTCACCAGGAAGTTACTCATTTGTGGGAGGGAGGGGAAAGAAAAATCCATAAACATACAAACAAATAGGAAGGATTTCCTAAGATCAGCTGGCAACCTGGACCAGCCCCCTTCTCTCTAAGCTCATCAGTCACCCTTCTGGAAAAACAAGAAAGGCAATCAAATCTTTGCATCCTGAAACTCGCAGTTTGCTAGAAGTCGTCAGTTATTAAAGGCCGAGCGAGGGAGAAAGGGAGTGGCAGCGTTCACATGCCACTCACCAGTGACCACTTATGCAGATGCCATGTGCCTGGGATGGGAGCCGCAGCCTAGGTAGATGCCGTCCCTTCCACTGCTTGATCCGACTCAAGTGGCTGACATCTCCTCTCCAGAGGCGCTTTGAAGGGGGTTGCCCAAAAGGAAATTTTTCACTGGAAAAAACAGAAAAGAAGCAGGTTCAGCTTTGCAATTCCACTGAACGCTGCCAGTTAGACTTGCAAAGGACTGACATTTAAAATCCGATTTCTCCTTACTGTAAGGGGGAAGGATATTTCTGGTTAGAGATCATCTGCCRCTTCCAGACGTGAACTTCCTAAAAATACCAATAGCATCAAAAAGAATTCATTTGTACAGCTGACAGGAGCCTCACAGTCTGGATACCTGCACAATACCCATCCTAAACCCTGCTTGCAAAGACAGCTTTGGCTGGATCTCCCCTCAAGGGTGCAGTGGTAAGGTTATAAAGCGGTGGAGCTGACGCGCTCAGCAGAGGTGAGAAGGCAGCAAACCTGACGGGAACAAGCTCCTTATGGCCAAGCCTGCCCAAGGCAGATTTAGTGGAAATATGCAGAGAGACCATAATCCCTTCAACCGGGATGAACAGCTGTTGCTCACCAAGCTGCCTGCCAACACATGTTTCCTCCAGCAGTTTTGGGCTATACATAGAGGACTGCATTGCGGGGAAAAAAACGCATTTTGTGATCGCGCGGGCAGTGTGGTGGGCACCACCACAGAGGTATGCGGGGCAGAGCAGGCGTCYGTGAGCCGTGACCCCATGCAGGGCCACAAGCAGCCACCCAACCCCAACAGGAGACGGCACTACACATGATCATCGTGGGAGAAACCAGGGGTGGCTGAAGACACTCTCCACACACCAGCGGGACTGGAGCTTATGGGGAGTATGGGGAGGGAGAACATGGGAAAGGGAGACTAATATGAAAAACAAGCCAAGAGGCAGAGGAAGGAGAGAGCAAATTTTGAAAGGGACAATTACAGGATTCTCCCACTTTCTCCACAAACACTTGCTACCCCTCAACTTTGAATCTGACATGAAAGATTTCAGACAAGCTTAGTCCATCAAATTTTACTAAACCTGTCCTAATTACGATTGTATGCTCTTATTATTTACACTCTTTGGGAGATCATCTTGATATTATCCCAATTCTGTGACTTCTATAAAGGTTCCATCCACCACCACCCCTTACAGAGCCAACCCTGCAGTGATGTCTTCCATTTAAAGATAAGTCCAATTAAAAATAATTTAAAAGTACAGATCAATTTGATATAACAGAGAGCAGAGAACTGGGAAGAAGCAGTAACAAGTCAATACAGTAAAAGGGCAAGCAGCAATAGACCWATTCAGTCTATCTGAATTGATCTGATAGTTGCATTTTCATATATGAAGTGGTATATCAAGCTACTATGTATAGTGAACCTTATCAAGTTGCTTACTAACATGACCAGATTACAGAGGCAGTTTATCTGGTGACCAACTAATTTTGTCAAAAACTTGAAATTCCAATATATCAAGAGAAAGTAGGCAATTAATGGTTTATTCACTAGGAAACCTTAGCTGAGGAAATTCCAACACATACTGAGGCAGCATGGACTACCTCCCATTGAAATATCATTTCCTAGCCACTAGCGTGTGTTCACTGCCCTTGGGCAAGACACTTCACCTCTCCATGCCTGTTTTCTCCCTTGAAAAACACAGATAATGGTATCAACCTTCTTAATAAAATACTATGAGTGCAAATGGTGAAAAACACCGGTGAGAGCCAGGTACTGTTACTAGCACATTCAGTGCCTGCCAGTAGAGTGGGTCAGTAAAAGAGGGTTGCTGTTGATTTCAGAAGAACCAAGACCAAAYCAAAAAAGCAACATACCAAAAAAGCCTCCAGAGAAATCATGGGGAGACCTTTGTGTGTATGTGTCTCTCAAACAAAAAAGCAAGAGGGCAGACTCAGCCACCTGAGGGTATGGCAGAGAAGAAAAAGGGATACAGTAGAAAGTTACCTCTAAACCAAACAGGCTAATCTATGAAGCTCTGAGACAGGGGAATAGGCTCAGCTATAATACTTATGTATGCACCCACACACGTGCACATGCATGTATTAAAAAGACAAAAAAAAAAAGACTACACCTCTTTTCCAATAGTAATTTGTGGTCTCTGTAGCTTCTTATGCAGCATTTAATTTTATTGAGCAATGTGGAGGAGTTAAAGAATTCTGCTAAGAAAAGAAAGCACCAAATACTAGCGTATTCATTGTTTTAAATCTCCTTAGCTCCAATATTTGTGACAGATGTTGAGATTCTGCTTTGAAAGCCAACGAAAAACAGAAGAAAAACCTCACAGATTTAACTGCTGAGTCTCAGAGCTCCTCCTTGCTAATGCGATTTCACTGTTTGCAGCCCTGGACATGAACACAGTTAATGAATAATGACTGTGCAAACAAAATATCAGATAGTGATGGGAAGTGGAGGGAAGGGTGAAATAATTGTGTGGGTGGCTCAGATTGGATTTGGCATCAATTAGAAAAATTGATGCCTTCTTAATTATAGGAAAAAGGCTTTGCTAGAAAGATAAGAAACATGGTGATCAGTATTTTACTCTTTGCATTTAAATGTATGGAAGTGAAAAGCTGAAGAGTTGTTTTTACTATAGTTTTTTCTCACAAATTACTTCCTAATCTGTGTGTAAACCTTCACCTCACTTCAAAGTTGTTACAGCAGAGATTTATTCAGATAGCATAAATGTCTGCTTTTATGGCCCTCTGGGAATATTACAAGTAGAACTGCCTCCTACAAGGTACAAGATAACTTTCATTTCCCTTCTGGTTAAGAGCTCAAGTCAATAGGYGTTAAGGCTACTCAGGGAATCAGTCCAATAACCTATCAACATCATTCAAGATCCCCTCTAATTGGTCCCACTGAATATGTTATCAAAAGAGGGCACTAGAGATTTCTCCCTGTTTGATTAAAGTTGCACAGCACACGTTTCATTCCCTGCTCTTATTCATAATTCCAGAAGCTCACGCCAAATTCTCACGTGCGAGAAATGGCTAATACACCCACATGAAATGTATTGCCCTCACTACTCCTTTAGCTAGAAAGCCAAAGTAGCTTAATAATATCCCTAAAAAATTTAAAACAAAAATGMAAAGAACATCTTGCCACAAAGCTCACATGCCATTCTCGAGCTACCAGATAAAGAAATATTCCTTATAATCATGGACGTTTTACTGCTACTCTCTACTTCTATAGCTCTTCTTCAGTAATATCAACAAGCATACAAGCCATATTTACATGATCATTTCTACAATGAGATATAACCACTTCTGAATAAGTACTATTTTATAAACATTGCTTACTATCCTACAATTTACACACACCATTTATCTTGGTCAGTATTTTCACCAGCAGATCTCAAATAGTGTTTAGAACATTTAATTATATTACCCATCTAAATTTGCAGATGTGACTTACAAAGGGAAAGCACAAGTATACAAGACAGAATTTATCCAGGAAATAGAAACTGTGATACTTAATCTTGCAAAATGACCAAGAGATAATTTAAAGTAAGGTATCTACAAAGAACAGTATCTGTGCCAAAAGACTGTTTGTATGGGTTTTGTAAAGAGGGGACAGAATGTTCTTTTCCAAAGAACTACAAAACAAACTTCCTGAACCAATGCAAGTTTTATTTTTGCTTGTATTTAATCCAAGTAAGTGCAGCCTAGCCAGACTTGCTTCATAAGAGAGGAAAAAAAATCCAATTAATGTGCCATTGCCTTGTCTTGAAAAAGCACACACACACACCAATAGTGAGTAAAAGAACTGGCTACCTGAACAGATCTAGAACCACTGCTGCTCTGTGAAATTAGTAATAGTCTGGAAGGTTTTTTATTTTTAAACCATTATTTTTTAATCATTTATCCATAACATTCTGAACAGTGGTAATCAACTCCTTTCTTCTCTATGCCAGCCCACTGACGCACCCTAGGAGATTTGCAAAGTGAGAACATGGAGGTAAGAAACACAGCATGCTCACAAGGTAAGGAAGCACAAGAAAGAACTTGAAGTCAGACATTGATTTACCTCACATAATATTTGCTCCTAACCATTTACATATGTCCTCTAGCAAACAAAATTAACTTCAGCTCAGCTTTTACTTCCTTTTACCTCACAGAAGCTGATGAGTATGTCCATAGGGAAAAGTGTCTTTAAAAGGCAAAGAGGAAAGCATTACTGCTAAGGTCAAAAAAGACAACAGAGAGTTTAGTCTGATGTTTTTGTCAAGCCTGTTTAGCAATAGTAATGGATAAAAAAAATTTTCTGATATACACTCTCTCTCCACTAAGTGAAAACGCCAAGCCTCAGACAAATTAAAAAGAACAAAACAAAACAAAAAACAAAAAAACACAACACCCTGATGTCTAATTCTACAATAGTTCTGTTTATATRTGGCATTTGTGAAGGTTTCTTGACTAATAGAGAAATCTGCATTTTGCAGAATATTCAATGGATAGCTACTTCCAAAAACACTACAAATACCATTGTTCCCACTGATACAACACAAGCATATTTACCATACACATACAAATATCCATCTCTTTTCAGAGTCTCATGAGCTAAGATGCTTGATCATTTTGCTAGGAATGGGCAGAATGCCAGAAGAGCTGGAACCTCCACAAAAATCATATATTAGAAAAAGACACTTGCTAAAATATTCAGCAAAAGTATCATTTCAAAGTGCTGCACTACAATCCCACTGTAGAAAAGTCATCCTAAGTAGACCAATAAAACACCTCCCAGAACAAGGAAGGAGATATGGTGGGGAAGCTTTCAAAAGAAGAGTAAAAAGCCTGATGAAAGGGCAATAGAGGAACTTTAATAATTCAAGCCCCTACCACAAAAATATTTCATGTTACTTATACTGGTAACAAAGTTTCTTAAATCTGAGTCAAATTTCTAAAAATTATCCATCCTGAGTGCTGCAGAAGTTCAAAATTGCTATCCTTTCTAATTATTTTTATTTCTACTGCCCTTTGAATTCTTTTATCTTCCTTGGTCTGCCTGCACTTTCATGCCAGACTTAGTTTACGAATAGCTCACTGTTAGATGATTTTAGAGCCTGTTTACTTGTCAGTATTTCCTTATTTATTTTCTCCTTTTTGCCAGCTTCAGCTTCTTGCAGGGTGAACAATGAAGTCTGTTTTATTTTCAGATTCCTCCTGCCACAATGTTTGCATTGCAAGCTCTGCAAGGAGCAGGTTTATTCATCTGAAAGCAAATTTTGCCATTTTTTATTTTGTTTCATTTGAAAACAGGAAATAAATTATGGTAGGCTTAGGTTTAATATAAGTTGTTTTCAATAATCAAACTAGGTCTACTTCTGAAGTTCAGTGTGCAAAAACCGTCAAATATTTTCATATACAAACTCTTAAGTCTCCCTAACAGCAAGGCAAACCTTGGTAATATTCCTAAACTTATCCTTTCTAAATTTAAATAAAGGTAAACTAATATTAAGAGTCTTAGGCAGTTAAGTCTCAGCCCTTCTGAAATGAGTGGGCACTTGGTCTTATATTTCAATGGAGCCAGGATTTCTTGTCAGTACTTCAAAAGACAAATCTCTCTTTTCACATACATGTATACAGCAAACAAACAAAACTCACAGCAGCATATTTTTCAGGAAGATTAGATTATTTTCTTCAAATACCATTGCGGACTTTAAAAGGAGGCACACGCAGAGTATTGCAACGGGGAACATACACATGAATGTTCGTATCTGGAGCATAAATTCCCTCCCCACTCCTGGTAGGATTGTGAAATGCTCTTAAAAGGTCCTGTCGACTCTCAGACCTTCAACAAGGACTGATGCGGCTTAAAAGATGCGTGGGAAGCATCACACGGGGGATTGGAAAAGGCGTCTTACRTTACAACTGCCCCTTGTTTTTTGGAAGAGAGCAGGGGGCACAAGAAAGGAAAGTGTCTTTCCAGGTGATCTGAACGTGTTCAGCGCACAGCTGCTCAAGCCTTGATTCCCAGATTTACTGTGTTTGATGCGACTGGGAGAGCATTTTAAATACTGATCCATGGCAGAGAGATTTTCCTTATGGCAAAAGCGCCTCTCAGATCCCTGTTTCACCATGCAGAGAGTTTGCATTTCATCTGCACCATCCCAACACATTTCATCATCTTTTATCCTACTATTGGCTTACAATGGGATACTGTTCACCACAGGCTTAAGAGCAGCAGACAGGTAGCTGTGCTAATTCTTCAAGCTGACCTTTTTGCTTAATTTTCAGTTCAGCAAAGAAAAAAAAAACAGATTATTATCCTTAGAAGCAGAGAAACCACATGGATGTGCAAGACTGACAAAACAAATCATCCATCCTTTTCATATCTCACCAGTAGAGCCTAGGAAGAGCAAGACCTACCAAAATAACTGAAGGCCTCAGTAGCAAGGAAAGTGAACTTTCCAGGCTGCCTCCTGTCAAGTCTTTCCTTTCCCAGCCCTCTCGTAAATGAGAGCCAAACCAATCCAGGCAACTGCCCCACTGTACCCTGAAGAGTGATGTTCCTTTAGATTATTTTAGAAAGGCAAAGTGTGCTATACAAGTGACCAACATTCATACTTAAACTTAACAAATAAGGCAATTCACTTAGAAAATCTGCTAATCTTGCCTTGTATAAATGGATTATATTGTGCTTGCTTTGTGAGCCCTCTAGGGACTTGGAGGAAGGAAGCCCGAAAGACGAAAAGGGAATCCCTTCAGAAAGAGAGGGATGGGGAAGCAGCATGAAGGAGCACTGGGTAACTAGACACTTAAGAAAACTCTCAGCCAAAAGGTGAATTATTGAACATTTATTTCAAAAGACTACATAAATTCAGAACTATCTAATTACTGGCCCTTCCTGAACCTGAGCCTTCCTAATTTTGCCACCACACTGTGAAACTGCATCATCAGGAAGGTCTTGAATCTTTTCTGTATATCAAGCAAAGCGCAAACAAAGTTCAAGCAGCCTTTTGAAATTACCTCTTTGAATGAAAGCACACAGGCTTCCACACTGATATATCCACAGAGTTCCACCCTATGGCCATGACACTAATAAGAGTTATTTTAAGCATGTATTGTAATAAATCAGTTTTAGTGCCGGTTATTTAATCTTGGTAGCTGAGAAGCAGAGGGTTTTTCTCCATCATGACATAATCAAAAGTTGGTTCCAAGCTATACTGAGACTTGGATACGGAAAACATTTATCTCAAGCACAGTTATAGCACATCATATCAATGACCTTTGAAACATCTAAAACTTTTTATCAAGCTCCTATCAGTCTTTTCACACACAAGCACATCAATTCACATTGCTTATACTTAATAATAGAAGCAGATACTCTTCCTCAGTATGTGCTAACCTTTCTCTGAGAATCACAACCAGGTACAGTATCCAGGTGTTGGGATGTCAAGATTTTTGATTCATCTCCCTATTTTCTCAAACACTATTTCTTACCAATGTCTGTAAACTTATCCCTCATTAGAATCATTATGTTAGGGCTAATCTAGTCCACTGGGGTCACAGCATTGCTGCTTACAAGTGATGTTTTCCAGTCCTTTCTGATATTGCCCATCAATGTAATAAAGCTTCTGCTCTCAGTCAAAGCAACCTGCTAAGCAGCTCAACAGCTAACGATTCTTTTTAATCCATCATTAGTACTGACCACAGTTTTTGAACTCATTATCATCTTCCATATGACTTCCACTTTATGAATTAATGGCTTATCAGAATTTGATGTTCTTCATTGTATCCTGTTGCAAGTTAAATCACCCTAAAATCAATAAAACTAGGAAAAGCAAGATATGTAATAGCTTTTATTAGACAGTAATGCTGTTGGGGGTAGGGGAAAAATAAAAAAAGCACAAAGCAGCTTTCAAGCCAGCTATCAGGTCTAACAAAAAAAAGCAGCAAATTCTTTCATCAAACCTGAAGGAAGAACTGGGCATCTAAAAGTCTGCCTACCATGCAACAAGGACAGGGTGGAAAGTTTCTTGGGGACCACTCTACTGCTTCAGAAGAAAATGTAATGTTTCCAATAGAATATAACTACTAATCCCTATTAAAAAAAAAAAGAACACAGCAAACATTGTTATTGTATTTATCACTACCACTTCACTTCCTCTATTGCTAGTTCTCATCGCACTAATACACATCAGCAGGAGCAATGCAATCCAGAGCAGGACTCTGGCCATACTAGAGCTCTCAGTACTTTGGAGGGCAGGAGCTTCAGGAGTCCCTGGGCTAGATATTCTCCTCAGAGCCTACAAAGGAGAAATAAATAGGACAATTCCTTTGTTGCAAGACAAGGTCCCTAGCTCTGTTTCCTGTATGTAATAGCTGGTACCAAATGATGTCCAGGAACCTGTAAGAAGCCTTATAAGGGACAATTATAAAGTAATATTGCTTTAATAAATTTCTCTCCAATGGCTCTCCAGCCTGAGCTAAAAATCAGCTAGGAATCAGGTCCCACTTCCAGAAACAAACAAGAACCCAACCACTATTTACCTCTGTAAAGGTTTTCTTGCTAGTGTTTCTTTTATTGAAGCCTACTGAAGGTCCTGGTTTCAGTAATGCCTTGAAGTAATGCCCTTCTACAAGCTAACATACTGTACAAAGAGGAAATCCTTATGTTTAAACATTTAAAGTGTCACCCTCCAACTTTTCTAAGCATCTCCCTTCCTCTGTTTTACAATTCAGGAACAAAAGGGTTTGTCCTTGATCTTATCCCTGTGKTTTTTTTTACTTCCTTGTATCATTTAATCTGTGTTATTATTTGTCCCCCTACTAAGGGGCTGGTCCTGCAACATAGCATGTAAGTACAGAGGACTAACTAATATTCAAGAGCAGGGTTTACACTGAAAAAACAAACACCCGCCATCCCCCCATCACACACTCCACATCTAAAAACCTTGCTTATATGGACACTTTTCCCTGGCTCTAATAAGCCATTTGCATATCCCTTCTATTTCCACATTGTTTTTGCCTGGAGATTACAACTAAAACACAATAACCTAAAGCAACACTGCTAGATATAGTCATAGCCACATAGAATAAGGGCACAATCAGAAGTGGTGTGTACCCCATCCAGAAACTAAAAACTTGAACGTTAGGCAATAGCTAGCTAACCCATAAAGTTCCCTTACAATGTCTAAAAGTTTGTCTTGCCAATATCAACAAGGTATTTTAATTTTGTTTATTTTTGTTCAGTGCATAAAGTCATGTATTATCCTTACCAATGCTTAATGCACTCAAACATAAAATCCCTCTGAACAAACAATTCTTAATCCAATGTTTCACCATTTTAAATCTTACTGCCTGAATTCTACTGGGGAAAAATAGATAAATAAAAAGCAGAAAACCAATTTTAAACCTTTTAAAATAATGTTCATTACCTTGTTACTTTATGAATTCAGAGCTACTTTTTTGACCTGTAATTGTGGCCATAAAATCTTGCTCACACTGCTGGATCAAAAAACAAACAAACAAACAGGCAACCAAAACCCCCACCCAAATTGGTAAATAAACTCAAGAAAAATGCAGTTAAAAATTGTGTTCACTGCAAGTCAGAAAAGGTTATACCAAAACTTTACGTGGAGCAATAAACTCAGGGCCAAAATACAAAACTAGAAAAAGGAAGTTGTAATGGAAGGGCTGATGATATGGGGTACCACAAAATGCATCTCATGCACATATACTACCAGAATCCAAACAAAAGCAGTAAGTTTTTGCTGTGTTCAGAGCAGATTTAGTTCAAACCCATGAAGCTCCTAGGTGCAACTTTTTAATTTCTTCTTCTCTTCCTCACAGTCCTGCTTCCCTTTCACAGAACAGAAGTTTTGCCTTATACCATGGATAGGATAATTCTACGATAATATACCTAGAGTAGAGGATAATATACCTGGAATACTATATATAGGATAATATACCTGGAGTAGGACAATTCTGCATCCTCATGATCTGCAGAGGACAGTAAATGTGTCCCAAACTGAAGCTGCCCGATTGGCAGTAAGGTAAGAAGATTTTCCGTTTGTAGAAGGGAAAAACAGCTCAGCTGAACTGGGTGAAGCTGTGATCATGCCAGCAAGGGCCGAACTTTAAATTCTTACTAAATCTGCAAGTTTACCTCTAAAAACAGGGGAAAAAAATGCACATGTGGGAATTTTAATTAAATGTTAACAACGTGTATCATTGCAATCTATTAAACAGCCTAACAAACCACTGCATAATTTATTCATAGAATTGTGCTCAGCAACCTATTCAGAAGCCTTTCCAGAGGCAGAGAGCGAACGGTTGCTTAGCAAACTTCTGAACCTCTGTTAAGACAAAGCACATTAAAGCAGAAAAAGGGGAAAATTTCTCCTCAGAAGTTTCATTTCTTTGGGACATTTAAAAAAATAAAATAAAAAACAAGAGAGAGGAAAGAGACACCTTTTTTAAGCCTAGTGAGCAAAGTAATATTTACCAGTCTAACTGGAAATTGACCTTTATCAGTTCTTTGCAGGAGAGCCGATGAGGTGAGAAACTCGAGAAGTCTCTCCAGTATGTCAGGTAAGGTACTGCATTATTTACATAGCCCAAGAAGTGTTGATTGTCTGTAACTTAAAAACAATTTGTGCACTGTTATTAGAGTTTAATAATAAATCCTCAGTGTGACCACAGTATCCCTCCACTTGCCAGGAAGAAATAAAGACTGCTAAAATAAAAGAAGAGATGTTGGAGGAAGAGAGGCTCAGGGAAAGGATGAAAAAAGGATGGATTGAGAGGAAGCAGTTTCATTTTACAGGAGGCTCAAAACACTGTTGTCAGTATAGTGTCATACCACAAAAAAACTGAAACATGAACCAGCTACTTCAGGTTACACATCCGGGACACAGAACGATGAAATACATAAGTTATGTCAGTGGAGTACACCCAGCACACACCATGTAAAATCTTCTTGTAAGCTCCCATGCGCTGTTTTAATCAGGGGTTGAATGAAGAAATAAATGATGACCTGTAAAACCAGGGTGTTCAGAAGAAGGACCAAAGCTAATGCTGTCTTTCACAGCTCTGGAGCGTTAAAATCTAATTTAATGCAAAAGAATGTACTGGGGTTGTCTATTTGTGCATGAATTTTATTCTGAGACATCAGTATGGACGAACACCAATATGTCCTTCAGAAGCAGCAATAGAGAGACACCTTGTTATTGTTAGAAAGGCCAATATTGGCTTGACAAAGACAGCTTTGTTCCACAGTGTCTGGCCCCAAGACAAACAGAGTACCAGAACCTCTTAGCACAAGAGTAACTAATATTAGCTCCAAGTAAAAAAAAAATATATATATATATATGTGTGTGTGTATATATATATGTATATATGTAAATCCATCAGATGTAAATCAAAACCATTTTCCTCAGAAACAAGCAGCAGACCTTAAGATGCAAAACTAACATCTGTTTTATTAAAATACAGAGTTCCTCAGAAGATTAAGTATGCAGAAGATTAAGTATAAGATTCTGCATGGTCTCCAACCTAAGGGTTCATAGTGGAGGATTAAAATCAGCTAAAGAGTACATCAAAAAACATTTAAACAGCTACCCTATTTTCTTGTTCTTTGCCTCTTATTTTTGTCCTCTCCTAGCATATGGAAAGACACATTATGGCAATTTTGTTTTTAATATTAGTATTACTATTAAAATTGCAAATACCACCATTTGATCAAAACAATTGATTCTTCTTGTGCTAAGATAGGCTATCAGATGAGCATTCAACCTACTGGTACTTGAAGAAAATAAACAGTATTCAATGAATTACTGAAAGTCTAGCTCCAGTCTAAAAATGATTAAGTTCAAATGCATTTACAGAAACATGAATGCAAAATCTATTTAAATTCTAAGAGGAAAAAAGTAATGGTCTGCTAGAAAAAGATCTAATGATCCTTCCTAGCTTTAAACTCCACAGTACTATGATTTCTGCCCCCCCAAGGGATTAAATTTAATTAAGATTAACTTGATTTACTGGTCCTCTAGGAATTGGACAAACATAACTAATATATTAGGCTGAAAATTTGATCTTTGATTAAAGGGACTGGGCAACTCTATGGGGACCTTCAAATCTTTAAAAAAGTTAATCATCATGGTAAGTGTTGTGGATTTGGACTCTCGGCTCTTTAATGTGAACATGCTAACCTTTTTTCCCACCTAAAAGAAAGCAAAAATGTGGCAGTCTCCAAGTTTCTGCAAAGAATTAGCAGAATAATAGCTAAATGTACAGTGAAAAGACTCTTTGTCTTGAAAGCCATAAATGCATCTTTCTGCATAAAAGATGATTGTGTTAACTGGAGCACTGCTTATTCTATTAAACTAAATATTGCCTCAGGACCTCAACCAACCATGAGATGGCAAGGCTACATGCCAATTTATTAAGTTATTTCAGAAAAATGGCACTCAGGCCAGGATTTCCAAGTTCTAAATCTTTCTTCTTAAGAAGCGAATGTAGATGCAGGCTGACTTCAAGTGCAGTGCCAGAATGAAGATAAAGCACTCTGTCTGTATACATATCTTCTTCTGTTCAAGATTAAGGTAGCTATTCCTCTGCTACATTCCCTCTACAATGTAAAACACCTCAATATTTGTCTGTGACATCTTTAAGTTTTATCATGCATGGCATTCATAAAACAACCCGGCAAATATTTGCTTAGTAGAAATGCTGGGCAAGTGACTTCACAAATCCCAGTGATTTACTGTTGGGAAAGCAGTGAGATTAATATACTCCACAGCCTGCAGAGCAAATATTAGAACAAATTCTCTTCGGAAAATGAGGCAAGAAGAAGCTATATTAACAGAAATAGGAATTTAAGTCACTTGGCCCATTTTTTAACCACTCTGTTTACAACAATACTGGCAATGGTGGGATGGCTGCTGAAGAGGAGACCAAGAAAAAAAAGAAGAAGAAAAAAAAATTGACCACAGTGTTGTCAAAATGCAGCTGGAAATTTTAATATGTACCTTCTCTCTGTTTCTACAATGAATATCAGTAGCRTGATGAAGCTTCCCCCAAAGTCTACAGATTTAAATGAAACCCCCAGAAATGATGCCTGCTTTCAGAATCCAGGGTGCAAAATCAAATACGATGGGCACAGCTAACATGCATCTTGCATTTTTTAACCTATCTGCAAAAATACTGCAACAAGAAAATGAGAATATTATGTTTAATCACCTGTCTTCCTGAGGGGAGTAAAAATGTTTTGCATACAAGACTTACTCAGAGACATAACAATTCACAGCATTAAAAACACGGCACATTTTTTTAGTCTCATGCTTTTCTAGGTACTTACATTTTGTTTGCCCTACAAGCACACAGTGCTGATACAAAAAGCCTGTCAACCCTATAAATCCCATTTAAAAGTTCCGGTGAAAGACAATCATATGTTACTCAGGTTATATGTGGATTCTTCCTGACAGTGTGAAAGATAACAGTTCTACGGCCTGGCAAGAAAATAAGAGTTTTCAGCATGTATCAATGCTTAGATAGCTCCTAAAACATAGAGAACTTTAGCTTGGCCTATTGTTTTAACCCTTTGTGATTGCATAGTATTTTCAGTATTATTTTCAGTACAAATCTCCTTGCAAAAACAGGGATCAAAAAAAAAAAAAAAAAAAAAAATCACATCCTTCTGTCACAACCTGCCCAGCCCACTGGAGAATGTGGCCGAGCCGTTTGCAGCCGAGCAGCTCCCAGCACATCCAGTGGATTAGAGAAGCACATGCATGAGCTCTCCACTTAGTTTGCAGGCAAAAAGCAATGAAAGGTTAATATTAAAGTGTCTGTATTTTTTGTATTTTCCTCCCCTTTGTAAGCTGTTACAAAACCCATGTTTTACTCCATTATGTTCCGAGTTAAGCAAGACCGCAGAACAAGGAGGGGGTTGGGTAAATGTTTCCAGCTAATTTGCATGAGGGAAGGAAAACATCTATCATCTTACATAGTTATTCTTAATCAGTGTCCTGGGGGTATAAACTATACCTGTTCTACCTAACTAAAGGGTTATTTGCATTCAAGTCAGGGCTGAGATGCAAAGCACCAACAACAGATTTCTAATTATAACCATGTAAAACATTACCCCACTCCCAAACATCAAAGAACATTAAAAAAACAAAACAAAAAAACCTATGTACATGCACAGTTTCTCCATCCTCCCCACCTCCAGGAAAGGCAGAAAAGTGACTAGTAGTATTGTTTTTTTTGGAATACTTTGTTTGCCTCCCTCTTCAGAGACACTTACAGAGAAAACAAATTACCTATGCCTTCCAAGCTGGTACCAACGTGGGTTTGCAACCATGCCTTGAAATAAAGCCTCAGGTCACCATCCTAAATTTCTTTGTATCCCTAAGCTTCCGTAAGTTCAAGCTGTTTACTAGAACAGGTCCGCCCCCTGCCCCCCCCAGCCAAAAAAAAAAAAGCCTGTAGGGGGGGAAACTCTCCAAGGGCAAAGAAGAACTTGCAGTGCTAATTGAGAACTAAATTGCCCTCTGTGTTTCAGGCTCAAGAAGGGAGGAAAAAAATCACCTTAAGACAGCATGGCAAATGGAAGCTATGGAATTTTCTTCTCCATGAATTCTCTTACTTATCACAAAGTCATGGAAACACCCACCATGTGCAGAGCCCCAGATAGCCTTAGAAGATGTTTGTTCTCAAGAAAGTACTGTCTGCTATCTACTGCTTATTCCATGGGTCCCGCAGCCATCACTCAATGCTGCAAATAAACTGATGATGAGTAGTAGGCAAGAGGAAGCTACCAGCTGGAACTGAATATTTACAGATGTCCCAACTTACCTAGCAAAAATAATTATACCCTGCAAAAACTGAACATAGCAAGTTAGCAGGAACTGACTACAGTAAGAAAGACTCCTACAAAGAATTTTTGGTTTTGTCACTTAGTCTGTGTGCATCTCACTGGGATTTGCATGCCAGTGCACCTCCAAGCAGCAACCAAGATGTTGTCCCTCCCAGCTCCTCTTCAGGATCACTCAGATGCACTCCAGAGTGTCTGACCCACTGCTGTCTGCAAATTGCTTACAGATGGTGCTAAACCCCTCAGCTACATTGTAAAAAACAATAATTCAATACAGCTGCAAACTCGGAGAGGCACCAAGCCCATAATCTGTGAATTGGCCTCTGCTCTGCTCTGTTGAGTGCTTGGGGGCACCAACACGGTTGGCCCACTGCCCTATCACAAAATGAATGTTAAAACATCACCCCAAATACGAGAACATCTTACACAGAACAAGAAAGTGAGTAGCCATCACATTCTTGCATATGGAAGAAGCCTGCAACTGAAAAATGAAGCCTCATATAGATTAAAGTGTTGAAGGGAAAAAAAAAAAAGTATGAAAATGGAAGAGGAGGGAATTATTCATACTAGATAATGTAAAAGTACTTACAAAGTGGCTCCTAACAGTTCACCCCCATCAAGATTTCCTCCTTTCCTTTAAGTATATGTATTGTCCCTTTTACTCCTGTTATTTCTATAGGAAAGGGGTGGTGAGAAGGAATTGCTGTAACTACTTCGTACTCCAGGACACTAGCTGACAAGGGCGCCCTTACCTGCCAGGCGCTCCAGAAGGACACGACGCCTCAGCACGGCATCAGACTTCAGCTGGGAGTCAGGGGGATTTTGTTTGTTTTTAAAGCACGGGGAAGAGGAAGTGCCTTTCTTTCCTGCAACCAGCTCATTCTGAGTTATTAACATGTTAAGCAGAAATTTGCTGTGGCTCCGTTTCCCTGCTCCCAGGCTGTCCGTGGTTCTGCCTGGCTCTGCTCCTGCAAGTGCAGCTGGTGCAGAAAGAAACAGGAGCAACCAAGAACTGCCTAGCTCTTCTACTGCAAAAAAGGAAGAGCCAAGCAAGACCCTACTGCTAAAAGCTACGGTCAGCAGGGCACAAAAAGGATTAAAAAAAGAGAAGGAGCTCCCATGTGCTGGATTTCTTGACTGCCCTGTTCCCATAGAGACTTTCAGAGGCAGGAACGCAGAGGTGCAAAATGTCCACATCCAACACCTGCTTCCCAGCTGCTGGGTGTCCCCCCTCCATGCTCCACTTTCAGGACGTCACCTTCCAGAAGCTGCCATGCAGAAGGAGGGAGACATGCATGGCCCAGGTCCTCAGCCGCATTCCTCCTCCGAGCCTGGAAAACGTTGGAGAGGGATCCCTCAGCAAGGATATCTGCAAAGGCAGACACACAAGGGCTGCAACAAAGGCGGGCACAGCAAGGAAATACTTTTTCTTAATACACCAAAGACATTGTTTTACCGGAGTTGAGAGACTTGCCTCTTACGTTTCAAGAGAACTAGAAAATTAAATGAAATAGGCACATCTAACTCAAGTCCCAAATGGGAGATATACTGCCCAGTTACCATGGCAACTTTCCTTTCAAAGACCAGGACAAATCAGATTTCTGATGTTCTGTACTACTAAAATTGTGAAAACAAAATGGACAAGATAATTATGAATACACCATTACTCCAAGCGCCTGAAAAACAAAGTAAAATAAATAAAATTATTCCATTTAAGATCAGATAAATACTGGTTTTCCAGGAGTCGAGTGAAAACCCTATGCATGACAGATATTCAAAAGTGAGACCCCAAAGAGTTGGGAAAAAAATACCATGGAGAACAGGATGGTCCCCATGAGCTAAGAGTTACACACATAGCACATATCCATCAGATGAAAGCACATCTTCTTAAAATGCTATTTAGTGTAAGAGTTGTAAAATGTCTTTCTTCATAAGCATTTCTGCAGAAGTCCAGCTTGGTTATTTATATTGTATCTTTTAGAAATTGCTCCTACATTTTCCAACTGATTCACCATTTCCTATTATTTACTGTTCAGATCTGATGCAGAGGGATTCTAATTACTGTTCAGAAGCTTCTTTTTACTAATGGATGAAATTTTATACTATTTCTTTAAATATGGTTGCAACTCTTAAGTGTAGCACTGGTAAAAAAAGATGGCAAAGTTCACCCATCTTTGGGATAAATGGAAAAAAACCCCAAAAACTTATCTCCAGTTATCATCACAGAGCAAAAAAGTTGATGTTCCTGTAAATTATGACTCAGAGTTTTCTGATTTTGTTTTAAATTTATTTTAAAAGGAATCTTAACAGTCTTTTTTTTCTTCAGGAAGTTTAAGGGTTGCAAAACTTCCTTTTCCTCCCAATATTATCATCTGTCAAGAGAGGAAAGAGCCTCCAAGCTGATGCATTACAGGTTAGCAGAACTGTAAGTCTACTTTAAAAAGGCTTATAGTTAGACAGATTTTCACAATTCTTGAGTTTGTTACAGAGAAATAAGTGGGATATTGAGAGGCAGTGCGGAAGTCTCAAGTAAATCCATCAGTAACATCTAATTTGTCCTAACAGTTACCATCACCTTGAAAGTCACCTTTGGATTCTCTACTAGCCATGAGTTTCAAACAAGATCACTGTATTATTGCTGCATTGAGTTTAGGGAAAAAGAAAAAGTTTAAAACAAGATTGAGCTTATAACTGTATCACTTACGCTCCACTTATTAACTGACCAAGCAAATATTTTGGAGTGTATGGTCTCCCTAGGTTGTAGAGGTGCTATCCAGCATGGGCTATATGACAACATCATGACCAAGACTTGTCTACAACTTGGCAGGTGGAGAGGGGGTAGTTTAAAATAAATCATATTTTGTTGGGTCAGTTTTCCAGTTTCAGAAACACCAGTTGTTCATTTTAACACACCAGCAGTCTCAAATGGTGAAGGTACTGGTCAACCGAAGTACTTCCATTACAGAGGTGCTTTGGGCTTGCCATTAGGCATGTGCGTGAAGAAAGAGATGGGGGCAAGCGATCTCTGTTCAAAGAATATATTTAGACATAATAGAGTGGCAGAATAACCAACAAAGAAAAATATCTGGTTTTGCATGCTAGAACCTGGCAAGAGCAGCAGCGGCACTGTTACGTTAAGGGTCGGTTACCGTCCAAGTGGGCCATGGACTCCTTTTGTTTCTTTCTGTTCTTCTGTCTCAGAGCCCTTTTAGATGGGAAAAGTCACTATGTGACAGCAGCGCTGACATGTCTAAGTGCTTTACCAATGTACAGGGGGACACAGCCCTCATTCCCAAGGTATGCATTTTCAAGAATCATTCTGTGTATGCATTCAGTGTATGCACAGACTATTGAGAGCCATTACAGAGGCTCAGCTTTCAGAAAGAGCTTTGCATCTGCGCTCTTAAGTCTGAATTTCTCAAATGCTCCATTTTCTTCCCCCAACATGAGTATTCCCAACTTAAGATCCCCTTGAAAACAAGGCTTAACATCTTCCATGGAATAATCTTCAGCTGAAGCACTGTATCCTTCCTTTTATTAATCTTTTCTATTCAAACCTAGTATTTTCCTGAATTGTCCAAAATGCCGCTACCTTCTTTTAGCAACTTGTTGACAAAGCACCAAACACCTCTGAGATGCAATGCAGCTTTATTCCCTAATTGTGCAAGCTCTCAAGACTAGAATCACTACTTCCATTACACTTGGGACCAACATTTGGAATCCTAGTGCTTTAGATGAAGCAGCATATCCATTTCCAACACTAATAAGTTCATATGAGTAGTGACAGTTTCCAGTCATGCAGAAACATAGGCAGACTCAGATATAATTCTCCAAACAGTAACTGATTTTAGAGAGAGCATCACAGTCAAATTGCCAAAATACAGATCTGTTTTTAAATTACTCCATTAAAATCCAGGGTAGATCAAAGAACCTGATAGTAAAAGGACTATTAGAGGAAAAAAAAGTATTTTTAACATGTTTAGCTAAAGAGTTACAACCTCCAAGAAGATAAAGCAACTTTAGCTTTAAACAAAGGGGCTTATCTTCGTGAGAAAAGACAACTTATTATTAATTCAAGACAAAATCATGTTACTGGAGGCAAGCCAGTTTATTGTTTTCACAAGACTTAGCAGATTGAACTCAAGATGACAGAAGAATCCCAGGGCTTTTCAGAAGAGGAACAAGAGCTACAAGCTCCGGTTTCCCCAGCAGCAGGAGCAGTGGCAGCACTGGCTTCCCCACTCCAGAACAGCTACTGCGGTCATAGCCCCACCTGATATCTCTGCTGGGAATTTATTTTCCTAGGGTCACTGGGAGAGTCATTTAGTTTTTCACTGTATGATAGCTAACATTATTGGTCTTCAGCCAGCGCAGAAGATCCAGACACTGAAAATAAACCAAAACAAGGAGGGTTTCTTTTGCTCCAATCATATGCTATGAAAAACACGTTTCATAATTAGTGATGAACCTTCCATTTAACTATTGGCTTTCATTGGGGAAAAAGTCTAGAAAGAGAAAGAATTAAGGGAAACTGCATTAGAGGGCCCCATGACAGGGGATCCTGGAAGGTCTCCCAGCTCACAGGTAAAATACTTAAGTGATTCTCAATACATTACTACTAGCCCATTTTGCTCATTTCCCATGCAACAGTTCCCATTTTCGATCTTCACATCACGCACCACAGCTAATACACCGCCACTGACACTGACAGTATAAAATCACAACAGCTGATTCTTCAGCCTAGCAAGCAACTGGAATTTTGTGACTGACTAACGGCTAAGAGCTTAGCTCAATTTTACAGCAAAAATTGCTTAATTCTGTTTGGGACAATACTGAATAATAGCATTGAAGATGACCTGCCATATATCATTCATTAGCTTCAGAAACGCTRAATAACCAGCTTTACATGCAAGGGATCTCAGCTATTTATAAATGAACAGCCCCAAAATGAAGCGGTTAGTCCTCGTGTTTGTTTCACCAGGCTATACTAAGTGTCCAAAAATGTGTTACCCCTCAATAAGCGCACAAATCAATTTCTGAATTCCCACCTCTCATCTGAAACCTACAGCTGAGCACAGTAAAACCATTATCAACCTACATGAACCAGCAACAGAGTACAGCACTTCCAACCTTTCTGTACTCTGAAATCTGAAGGAGATGGCAAGCATTTTAAGAATTCTTTGTAATATGTACCCTGAGGACTGCAAAGAAACACTAAGGAATATTAAAGACAGACATGGGAGACTACACAGTAGTTTTAGATACTCCCTTTTTTTTTTCATGCTCATCTCAGACAAACAGAGATTATTTTTTCTTGGTTTGTTTTTTTTAATGTCTGGAGTTCAACATTGCCCAGCACAGAGTTTGTGAAATCAGAATGCTTGTTTAAAATAGCATGCACTTCAAACAGAAGTCACTACTCCCACAAAGATGAGGACAAAAAAAAAAAAAAAAAAAAAAAAAAAAAAACAGTGACAAATAACTTTAAGTTGTTTCCATATGATCTAAAATTCTATTAATAAAGCAAAAATCAGAATTTTCTTGGGTTTTGCTTTTTTAAGCACAAGATTTTGAAATTTAATCTCACAAGTGTTTAAAATTAAACAATAGACAAAGACAAGTTGTCCCATTATCATCAGTGGAACAAATGAGTATTTAAAGGATCAAGATTTTAATCCCGAATTAACCCTGTCCCCCTTCATTGAGTAAAACTGCTTTAAAAACACCACCACTGAGCTTTGTCAGTGATCACTTCCAACCAGACCGAAGAGTACATCCAACTGGCCAAGGCAGGTCTTAGGCAATTATTGGCAAGCCAGATTTGAAACCAAAGATTTCTGTTCCCTGCACCCAAAAAATGAGGGGGAGAAGATGCTCCCCTAAGCAGCAGACATCTGAATACTACTGTACAGCAGAACCTATGCTCTGTCAGATTCACATTACATGAATTGTATCATTGCCTGGAACATATTAACTGCCAAAGACATATGTATATAACCACATATGTTATTCCTAGGAAAGACGCTAGCTCTAGATGAAAATAAACAGCTGTTGTAAAACTGGAAAGAAATTGAAAAACCTGTCTATGCAGAATTTATATACTTACTTTCTTAGAGACATAGAAGAGAAAATGCAGGAAAGGGCAAAAGCCTTGCAATTTATTTATTTATTTATTTATTTGCCAGAGCAATGATTCAGCATGTCTGTAAAAGCTCTAGGGGGAAATGTGTTCATACAGAAGAGCACAGATTTACACTGAGAATATTAGTCAAATATGGTTTCTAATTGGCGAGTGCAACATCACCATCCCAAAGCCTATGAGAACAGCTTCTGTACCACAAGTGACCCCAAGCTCCAAATCTGCATCATTATTATGGTCATTTGATTCCTGAAGGCACATGCTTATCATAGGGGAAGAACAGAGAAATATACAGAAAGCTCCATAATTTGGAAATAATTATGGCAATGACACTGCCTCAGAACATCTCCTCTTTGCTGGAAGCAAGATTCCCATGCAGGAGAGCCATACAGTGAGCATATAAAGAGCAGGGTCATCTGTCAAACTACTAGGGTATAGAGAAAAATGCATAAAGAAGTCCTTGCACTAAAACTCTGTGAAGGAGGTTTTAAAACCAAGCAGGATTTGCCTCATTTGTGTGCACGTGGGCACATTTGCACACAGTCCTTGTGGATTCAATTTACTAAACTGCATGAAGTAAAAATAAATAAATAAATAAATAAATAAATCAGCGACTCTTGCTGTGAACAAGATATGACCACAGAGCAAAAACCACTATCGCTGTTATTACTGGGAGTACTAGCAGAGCACACGTCTGGATATCTGAGTGGCTGTACTACACCATCTCCCGGTCTAGGAGGTGTAAAAGGTCTTGACCCTCTCACATGTGCTAAGGTTGTAGGTATCCAGGAACCTCAAACACTTCCATGGATTTTTCTCACGGAAAGATATGTAGCCCTTAACTCTTAGAGATTGTTTTCCAACCAAGTATCTCAAAGTCCGCCATGTGAGCCAAAAATGTGAGCCACTATATACTTCTCTTATGCAGAGTGTGATCTGAGTTTATACAGCAAAGCATAATGAGAGAGAACAGATCCCAGGACTTCTCTTATCAGCTGCTTTTACCCTATGCAGTCTCGGGGAAAGGTCTACATACAGAAGAGGAAATCTGTGCCACGTGTCCGTTGTGTTGAATAAAGTATAAATACAAAAAACAATATTTAGAGGGTAGGACCACCATCTGACATTCCCACAATTCAAACGCAGAACCACTAAAAATTCACTAGTATATTTGGTATAAAAATGCTAATTTTTGCTAGAGGCAGACAGTTTAAACTATTATGTCTACTGTGGACAGAGAGGAAGGATGAGAAAAAAAGGGTGCCTCTGAACCATGCTTATCTTGTTTTATATTTTTTCTATCAGAAATTGAAGGGCAGAAACTCTCGTCCTTCATATATCCTGGAGGCCGAACTAGATGATGTAATGATCTCTTGTGGCTTTAGGAACATTTTACAGATCATCTGACTTAAAAATAGACACTGTGTTTAAAACACAAAACTCACGAAACCGTGTGCCTAGCACAGCAATCCTCCAGCCACTAAGATCTGGAGGAGTTATCACAATACAAATGTTTATAATAAGCCAAAGGAAAGCCCTAGGTAGATATTGTGAAACCGAAATCTTCTCCCACTGAGTCCACATGCCTGAAAAAGGAAATAATATATACTGTCCTTTATATGGTCTGCATTAGCCAGATGCAGGACTCCAGGAAAGGATGGAGACAGAAGATATGCCTGCGGTGTGGACACCACATCCAAGCTGGGTGCTGGAGGCAATCGAGCCATGGCAGCAAGGACCACTGTCCTCAGGCAGCGTGTGCCGAGACCGCACCACTGTGCCCGAGTGTTTGCAGCACTGGGATTGTACAATTAAAAACAGCTTGGGCATGCCTGCACTGTCCTGACATCTCTGCTGCAGGCACTCCTCTGAATAACTTAATTCCAAGCCCGCTACCTTTTAATAATTGCCAGAGGTCATACCGTCACATTTCAGACAGGGACCTGAATTCATTAAGTCACCCAATATATGCATTACCTTTTTGCTCCATTTCCAAGCATAAGGCCAGAGGAGGAAGCATAATAAAAAAAAGTCATCATCTCGTGCATACAGCTGCTTCTCGTCAGCTACACGGTTGCTTAACTTGTCACAAGCACAGACAACACAAGGCAACCCAGCAAACCTCACCAGTTTGTATGAATGACCTGGAAGTCCAAGGGAAATCACTTAATTTTGAAAGTGAGTGAGTACACAAACAACAGGAATCAGATCACTTTGCTCATACATTTTGACAATGGCAATTTCATTTTATTTTATGATAATTCCTAAAGCACCAAATACAGTGTAGAATCTCTTATAGAAATAATTACAGTCCAGCAATGCAAGATCTCACTGAAGCACTCCATTAATTCTTTGACAGTTAGGGAAAGAGCCAAATACTTTGTGCAAATGAAGGATTAGCAAGGTTTTGACACACACATTTCCTTGCACTTAAAATGTGCAAGGAGAGAATCTTATTAAAACAGCATTTCATATTATACTTTAAAATGATGGCCCCATAGGCAGATCTTCTGTACTTCAAAAGATAGCTATTATACTTCTATCTGTTACAGTCTATGATAACAGGAAAAAAAATTCCTATCAAATTGCTGTACTGCTGTATGCAGGGAGCATAGAATAGTCGCTCTCTTCTACAGACTTCAAAAAAAATTTTTTTTTTAAACTTTTATTCCAAATAAGATGCCACCAATTTCACACAATAAAAAGAAAACAGCTTCATCGCAACAGCATAAATTCTTCCACTTTGCTACTGAAAATATTTTGAGTAGTTAAAGCAATATGCAAGTTCTGTTTCAAAATTCTCTGAATCTACCACCCAGCTGCTGGGACAACTCCCTGTGGGCCTAAGGGTTACACTGCCTGCCTTTGTATGTTTAAGCTGCTCCTGTTTCTATGTAAAAGGACTTCACAGTTGTATACTTTAAGGTTGTTTTCAAAAAAAAAAAAAAAAAAAAAAAAAAAAAAAAAAAAAAAAAAAAAAAAAAAAAAAAAGGCTGCTGCCTTTTCTTCTTGCTGTTTAATGATGTTCAAAGTTGCCCGAAAATCTGCTTACACATAATCATAAAGTGCTGAATCAATTCCCTGGCTTGCATCATTTCTGTTTTTGAGGTCCTTTTAGCACAGCCACTATGACATCATGCTGCCCATGATCCAGATTCATACCATCTCTCTGACATATTAAATGATTAATTATTCATTTGAGTCTTTCAACAACACATCATTAGAACTGATCCAAAAGCTACTAGGATACATCCCTAGCAACTTAAATAAGCATTGTATGTTGTATTAGATATTAAGATAGGATTAGTAATTGATCACTTGTTATAGGCAGTTTGATGGCTCAACTTAGCAAGCAAGAACTGACTAAGAAAACACCAGAAACATCTAACAACAATATTAAAATCATGATCTCATAATGAGCAATTAAGAATGCAGGAAGAACTCACAGAAAGTGTTCTGTTCTTCCAAATGTTTCCATCTTATCTGCAATGTTTAGAGGAAAAAGAACAGACAAGTTTTCTTCAAAGCACAATTATTATCAAGTCCTATCCAACATTCCAACAGCACAATATTCTTCTTATAATGTGACCAAGTAACCCCCTCAGATCCTCAGGATATCATTGTAAAATAATTGCTCCGCCTCAGTGTTGCTCTGTTATTATTTCATTTTTTCTTGCCCTTATTACTTCAGGCAGAAATGACTTGGAGATATAATCATCAATTCACCAAAACAGAATTCCCCTGTATTTATATTCTTTTTGGTTAAAGTCTTACAATTACATCATACACTAGAGCTAAATCTAATGATTTAGAGAGTACCTGGCAAAAACTGACTGGCCCACCAGTACTTCAATTTAATTTCTCCCTCCCTCATTTTACTAGCTAAAGGAAAAATGAATCTACCTTCAAGCCTTTTGGAATCAATCTTCTTTTCTCCTTCTCGCAATTTATAAGTCGGAGRCTTAAAACGTGTTCATATCCTCTTTTAACAAGCTGGTTATGTGAGATAAGCACAAGAACATTAATAAAAATAGCTCAGCCTTAAGTCATGGATGTTCTACAAAAGTAGACCTAAAAAAACCCTAAGGGCTAATTGTGATTTATATATCTCTTTCCCTATACAACCAATCATCAATCACCTCCAAAAGATAACCGAAAATCCTTCTTTTACATACAAACACTATGAATGCAACTGCTGCTGGCTCATTTCTAATCAGTGTAGACACTACGTAGCAGCGACCTCCCCCAGTTTGCGCTGTGACTTGTAAATACTGTCCTACTCTAGAAGAGGTTTTATTCTTTCCCAGTTGTGGAGTTTAACCATTCTTAAGAGTCCTTCACGAAGATCTCGCAGCTGCAAGCACAGCTTCCCTCACCTCGGCTCTCCCACACGTTGGACCTTGCGGGCTACGCCGCTGGTTTTACCATTGCCCTCAATGTCCCCATTGTTCAACTCGCTCCCCTGCGACTGCAGCACTAGACGCAGCGTGAACAGATGAGGTCAGGCCACGGGGAAAGCTTGCGAAACATCATGGAAAAAAAAAAAGTACATTCTGGAATGCAAGCGTGCTTGAAAAAGGAAATATGCAGAGTGGCACCCCGTAGGCAAACTTCAGGGTGGTCTACCTCGGTAAGTGCTCTGAACGTCTCGTTTCCTGTGCGAGACAATGGCGACGAAAGGACTCTCACCATCCCAACAATCATGAAAACCAGCCTGTATCTAGAACAAGGGTAATACAACCATTAGCACTGAAACTTTTATTACTGCAATTACAATGAAGCAGCTGGTGGTAATAATAATAATACTTAGCATTTATATGGGGCTTTACATCTTCAAAAGGCTGTATAAACATTTGCTAATTAAGCTTCGCAGAACTCCTGAGAGGCAGATAGTTTTATAAATAGGAAAAACTGAGGCAAAGAGACAAAACAGCTGTCTCTGAAATCAAGATCTTGAGATTATTAAAAGGGGAATGGACATTTCTTTGGACAGTAAGAGCTTTCAGAGTTATAAAAGCACAGCTTAAAATACTCAGAGAATCTGATGGGACATAAACTCTCATTCTCTGTGCCTCAGCCTCCTCCAAAAAAGTAGACACACACTTTCCCCGGGAGACACAGTTCACCTCTGCCAGCTGCTCTAAGCTACCAGCCGCTGTGGAACACAGCGCACTGGACTAGGCAGATGAGCACTGCTGCCTCATCTGCCAAATCCTCAACTTGGAAGTCCAACCACCTCCAAAAGAGCCAAACCGTAGCTAACCTGCACTAGACTGCAACATCAGTCAGTCACCACCAAGACTGGGCCTCCAAAGCAGCTTGCTTCCAGGGCTATATTCTGCACTCTCAGTTTTTAAGAAACATATGAACACATCGTTTTCTTGAATGTCAACACTTAGCTTTAATATAAAAAGTGAGAAAAAAAATGCAAATTTTAAATAGAAATAAAAACTACAAATGCCACTGCTTAAAGACACTTATGAATATGTCTTACAATCATGTTCAGTAAAAGCCATTGATTGAACAGATTTGTGTGCATCAGACACTTCTTTCACATACAAAAAAAACAAATAAACAGACACACTAACACCTCCTGTTCAGGTCTTGAGCTCTATAACAGCGTGAAGTCAGCTTAAATTATTACCTAGATAAAATACATAGTATTAAATCTTGAGAGAAGATATTACCGTCTAAAGTCATATTCCTACAAAGACTTGAATACCCATTTAATTTCACATACAGACTGTCCCACTGAAATCAATGGAACTACATTTCAGAAGACACTGGAATAAAGGCTGAGGACACAAATGGACAAGTGAAGGAAGTCAGCCTGTGAGAAGGGAAAAGCTTTCCTGGAAGAACTGGTGGGAAGTGAATTTCACAAGGGTGGGAAGCGGAGCTCTCCTGAGTACCAAAGAGCAAAGTAAAACAAAAAGGGCTGGGAAAACTTAGGAAATAAATAAAAAAAACAGGGAGAAATAGGAGATTAAAGTGGGAACATAGTTATAGCAAGACTCGAGAGCAGGATGGACCAGAAAATGGAAAACAGTGGACAACCATGGCTTGAGCTAGCAAAGAAAGGAAAACACTGTAAGAATGAACCTAGGGCCCACGTAGAGAAGGGAAAGAACAGAGCCCAAAGCTGAAGGCAAGGCTCAAAATGTGTCTGTGCTCTAGCACTGAAGCAGCAATGAGAGCACATACTGGGGAACACGAAAAAGAAAGCCATGACTGAGAGAGAAGTTACATTTGTTCCTCAGCAGTGGTATGACACTCGTCACGCAGTGACTATTTACATAAAGGACACTAAGGTAACAAAGTACAGATCCCTCACTCTGTCCTGTCCCCTGTAAGTGAGAAGGTACTAAGAGGCTAATTACCAGTTAACACTGATTTATTTAGCCATAAAGAAGTTTGTAGATGAAGTAGGAACAGACTTCAGTCTCCTACCTCCCAGCCCTCGGCCCTAACCCTGAGACAATTCTTTATTCCTGAATACAGGAAGAGAAGGAAATAGAAGAGATGAAACATTACACTAAGGTTGTGAGAGCATGGGAAGGATTGCAAAGCAATAAATAATGATAGATGTTAAGCAGAGAATAAGAAATTCCACTCTGGGAAGAGCAAGCCTGCGATGACACTGAAATGAAAGAGGAAGAAAAAAAAAGTGCATTTAAATATACCATCAGCCACCAAATTCTGAATATGAAATATATATGTATTTATATCATCAACCGAATGCAACACAATGCACTTACTAGCTTCCCAAGACATGTTGTGCAAAGCTGTAAATTACTTTAGAGGCACCTCTATAAATGGCTGACTTTTCCATTTTTAAAATGGCAAGGAAGATAATCGATCTGTATTTTATTACAACTTGATATTATAAACTCATGATGTAACTCAATTTCATAGCAACAACTCCGTTTATTGTTGTCATTTGTACTCTGAGTTACTCCCAAGAGCTAAACAGAGGAGAGATGAATGTCTCAACTCTTTGTACAAAGGTCTCACATTCATATGTTACGTGCAACAGAACTATATACACAAAAATATTTTTATGATGTACACTGGAATTCCTGAAGGCACTGAACTTTTATTGAATACCTGTATGAATCAGGTATCGCACTGAAACACTAAATGTGAAATTGCTTATGAATTAGATGAAAACACAGCAGAAAAAAAGAATGCTTTCCTCAAGACCAAATTATATTTTGGAGATAGTATACTGGAAATCAAGAGATCTTTGACTCAGGAAATAGAGAAGACGACACCTCAGACACATTCTGGAAGGAAGCTAAAAGAGAAGCTGCACTGGAAGAAGGAAGAGGACATGAGACATGAGAAAAGGGTTTGGGATCTTAGTGAGAAGAGCATTCAGAGGTTTGAACTAACATTAAGACCTCTCATCCTCCCCAGAATGACTGAAACTACTCCTCAATAGGAGTTCAAATGTTTTAGGCAGAAGACAATAAACCACTAGGAGCACCAGACAAACAAATCAYGGCAATGTCAAATTTTACCTGAAGTGAAAACATTGATGAGACTAGGACAAGCTTATATCCCACCATATATCCGTAAATATTAAAGGACAAGTGAACTTCTTTGATCTCATGTACTTCTCATGTTTTTTAGAACAAGTTTTATGAGCCAAACTGGGAGGTACGTTAAATACTGTTTCATTTTCCTAATGGCTCTGGACCTGTATTAACGAACAGTGAAAAGATGCTGCTAACATCTGGCCTGGAGTCTCTCCTTGCACTTGAGCCAGTTCCTAGAAGGCGGGGGGGAGGCGAAGGGCGCTCTGATGGGAGTAGCAGCAAGCCTTGGGCCTGCTTTTCCACTTGCTCAAATCTTTAAAAACGCTTTTACATGCAGGAGCAGAAATCAGAAAGTAATATCCACAAATTCCCATGAGTCATCCCTTTATTCTCCTATTAAAACATTCCTGAGCTACAGACATTAAGGCTCACAGTGATACTCTTGCAGTAGGTTAAGTCTGAAGCATTTGAGAGCTATAGTAAATTTTTCTCCCTTCCTCCCCCCCCGCCCAACAGGCAACCAGCTATGCAAGCTTCGCAATTAAGTCAGCTGCATACAGCTCCTCTACGCTCACGGAATGCTTGAAAAAGAAATATATTTGCTTACCTGCAGTGCTAGCCTAAAATCCATGAATGCTAACACTTTGGATTTTTAAAAGATAAATTCTGTCTTATGTAAAACCAGTACATTAAATAGAAAGCCTTGGGGAAAAAAAATAAATAAAGACAAGTTATCTGCACAAAGCCTACTTTAAAGTTGCTGAGTTTCCATCTGGATTTAGAAGAGCCACCTTTTTCCACTGTAGAGACAAACTCTTTAACATCTGTAACACCTACTCTCACTCAACAGATCTCATTGTTAAAAATGTATTTTTTTTCTAAATAGTCTGTTGAAATACTCAAAGGTTTCACCGTATCCCAAGAAAACAGGTTCAGCATTTCACAACCCAAGCTTTATTAGACAACATAGGAATTTCCCCAGTTGGTCAAAAAGTTAACCTGAGTGAAGCTCTACGAACAAATGCAACTAGAATTCCCTGTCATACCATTAGTGATGAAGATGCCTGTTAAATATCAGAAAGCTACATAACACAAAACCCCACAGAAATGGATAACTTAAGGCGAGATGTACAAATCCCATGTAAAATACTAATCAGGCACCTTTGAAGCTAGAGATGTCTGCTAACTTCATCTATTCGGAGTGCATAAGGTTGCTGGAGTCTATTCAGAAAACAAGAGAGGTAATAAATGCAAACAAAGCAATTTGTAATACACTATTTCCACTTTAGATCTCAATCCTGCAGAGATTCACAGCATGAGTAACTTTAATTATACAGACAGCGGCATTGGGGGGGGGGAGCTGGGGAAGGGCTGAAAGTGTTCAACTGGCAGCATTCAAGGCCCTTAGTTGGCTAATATTTTAAAATTTTAGCAAAAAATGAGATTAATTTCCAAATAAAATCAAAGGCACATGATTAGTGATTGTGGGCTCATGGGCACCGCTCAATAAAAACAGATCCTCAAAAACTAATGCTAACAACGTTTTCATTTTTAGCTGACTAATTTTTGACCCCTCAGAGGCCACAACATACTATTACAAAAACAAAACAAAACCCACAATGCAGATGTGAAGGTTGCTTCTTCCCCCATCATCYTGGTCTTTCCAAGAAAACTGCGACTAACCTTGCAAGGGAACAGGGGAAAATGTACAGAATCTCTAAAATATCAAAGACCGTCTTTTCCAATCTTCCAGTTACAGCAAGTCAAGACCTCTACTTTGCAAACAGTTGGACAAATACTTAGCCACATGCATCCCGAGTAGTCTCACTGATGTAGAAGAAACTTTAAATGACCAAATGCTTCAGTTCATGTATGTGTGTGACAGTGAGAAACCCAGCAGTGATTCATGACTATAGTAAAAGCTGAAGTTCCTGGCAAGATGTAAAATTCAAATGACAGCAACCATCTAACTTGAGACCCAAGGTGGGAAAATGAAATTTCTAGGTGTCAGGGTTAAATCGATATAGGTACCAAACAATGAGAAAATCAGTGTGTTGGATGAAAGAATCAGTCTGATTCTGGAGCTGAGATAAAATGACAGCAGTTACAGTCCTCAATGAAAGCAGAACTTCTAATTCTGGGCCTCAACAAAATAATTACTAGTAATGCACAGCATTTAATACTTGTAAAAAATAAAGAATTAGCACCGAAAACAACAAATTAGCCTCATAGTGAATCCTTACAGTGCAAAAAAGAAATATATAACCACACGGTTAGTTTAGCCACCAATGGTATTTCTAGTGACTTACAGTTTTAGCAGGTATTGATAAAGTACTGTCTTACCCTCAGCCCAAGGGGTATTTCAGGCATCTCCTGATGCCTGCACCACAAAACAAACACAGTGGCTTCAAAAACAGTTGAAAGCAATCTAGTCATAAGCTGCTGATTAGCTTCCTTGGGAACCCAGCTCAGAATGAGAATGATGAAAACGCTAAATCCCTGTGGACAAAGCAGACACAGAACCAGATGCTTTTAAATGAAGAGGCAAGAAGAAATCCTGGTGTCAAAGGAAATATGAAAACCAAACCTATCTACCTACAGAGAGAACGCACACACAGACACAGCACCTTTGCAATTCTCTCTGAACTGACATATCAGGATACAGTCCCACACGCTGTTTGTACTGTAAGCAACACACTTCCTAGCTGTTGTATTTTTTCTGTATTGCTACCAGCCACGCAGAGTACAGAGAAGAGGTTCTGCAGCACTCCAAAGTTTGGAGGGATCGCAGACCAAGAGCCGCCGTGTTTGTCTGGCATGACTGAAAGCTGCTTCTTTTAGGAAATCTTGTATATTTGACCAGTCCTTCACTCTTCTATAACACGGGGTGACACAAGATTATTATAAGGCGTATACGAGAAGGAAGTGCTAGGCACTGAAATTGCAGTTAGCAAGCACTTTATTAGGGCAGTCTTTATTGTGCAGACTTCAAGTCTTCTGTTATTCCACTGCAGTAGCTGAAGAGAAAAGTTTTTGTATATGTATTCTATTTTGACCCTCAGGGCACCAATTATGCAACTTCAGATGTTTAGGTTTTAACAAGCTTTCACCAGCAGGGGAAAAACACAGTACTTAACACGAGTGATTTGCCATCTACAGCTGGACTGTGGAGAGAATGAAAGTCAAGTATATTTCATGAATTAAGCTGTCATCCAAACATAAGACTTCTATGGTGAAGCACATAGATTGAAAAAATACAGAAGTTAAGTATCTTTAGATGAACCTTGGACTCCTTATCATCGTAATACATAGCCTGACACCTAATCATTATGAGGTGTTCTTACTCACGGGGCCTTAGCTCTCTCCACTTAAATCTCATGGGATTCTCTGGATGGCTTCAAAATTACATGCAATCAAAAACATTTATTCTGAATTATGAGAATGTGTAACTACAATCATTACGAGTTATGTGACAAGTATTGTCCAAAGCCAGTTTTATTTCCATAGCTTCCACCAGTAAAAACAAGAAGTTTGCTTACATAGAGCTTTGAGCACATTATCTCTTTACCTGAAGATACAGATATGCTAATAATGCTACACTCAGTGACCTGAGAGAGTCTGGTAACTGCTCCAAAACAATGGCAACCACATTTAATGTAAACACTGAGGTCTTTACCAACATTAAAAGAAAAAAAAAAATCTAACACCACAGACACCAGGATGAGACAAACTGCATCTCCCTTACATCTTGCAAGCCCTTGCAGTCCCCATCAAACCACTCCCAGCATGGCCCAGCAGAGGACCACTTCTCACTGCACCCTGCTTGCAGCATTTCACTGGTATTCTATGGAAGGCAGACTGGTCACACAGTGCTGATTCTGTATTTCCAGTTGCTAACTACAAAAATGGTCATTTTTATATTTTTCCATGTAAGCAGTTTTTGTAGCTGACAGATAGACATTGCACAATCACAAACGAGAAGAAGGATGGTCAATAGGAAAGGGAGGAGAACCACATTTTTGATGACAAAAGGAAGGAGAGGCGCAATTAAAAGATGCCCTGTGCTGCAAAGAAACCCAAGATCCATCATTTCGTTAATATTTCGGCAGAAAACATAGAGAAGTAGTATTTTTATCTTCAATATTTCACTTTATGGTAAACAAAACAGACTGCACTACAGGTCATCTTGCTGCATCTCTAAGACTCTGAGGGTTCCAAAAGCCACAAGCCAAGGCAAAGCAGGGTTTTGGGGTGGGAGGGTTGATTCGCAAACAACATGCTTGAGGCAAAACTTGTTCCATTCTTCTTCTATGCCTGCTACTAACTGCCTTGAAGCTAGGGTTTAAGGGAAGCTGCTGCATGCTGCTTTTTCACAGCTACAACCCAATCCCATACAGGTTACAGGGGGCCAGGCGCACCCTTAGATCACTCAGCCAAAGGCCGCAAACCTATTTGCCGCTGCGCGCCTGGGTCACTTTGGGCGCACCAGTGCCGACGTGTAAAGGAGTGTGTTGTGGCCGTGAGCGGGGGGAAGAGGAAGAATGCCAGGGAAAGTTATCAGAAGAAGTGGGAAAGGACTGAACAGAGCAGGAGGAGGAAGACAACTGGGCAGAGCACTGAGGAAGCATAGGCACACGAGGGGATTAGCCCACCCTGAAAGCTGCCTTTCACCCACTACGAACGATTCGTGCCGCCTTTGCGGAAAACAACAACAACAAAAAGAAAACAATAAGAAGAGAAAGCCAAGTCACCTGGCAGAAGGTGAGGAAGGAAGGAGAAGGGCTCAGCCACGGACGTAGCCCTCCGCGGGCACCGGCGGCGACCCTCGCCCGGCGCTCGAGCCGCCCCGGGGCCGCGGCCGGCAGCGCTGCCGCGGAGAGCCCGGCGGGCAAGGTGCGGGCAGGTGTGGCGGCCGCGGCTCCGCTTACCGCAGGGGGAGGGGGGGAAAACACATATACACACATATATACATATATATACACGTATATAAAGGCACCGCGGCGGGGAAAGGCTCCGGCAGAGGCTGCCGCCAGTCCCACCGCGCGCACCGGCGCGGAGTTTCCCCGCAGCCCCTGCCCGAGTTGCGAGCCGCGGAGGCGCCCAGCCCTCGCCGCGCACCAGCTGAGCCTGGCGGAGGCCGGGGGCAAACGCTCCGCAAGTGGCCAGAGCACTTAAGGAGGCGGTGGGTTGTTGGGTGTTTTTAGGGAG